>NC_134270.1:181011136-181221136 GCF_031893055.1 Leptodactylus fuscus | reverse complement strand
TGCTCCTGCCCTGCATGAAGCCAGCAGCTGCAGGAGCGATGCTGCTATTCCAGGGGGGGGGGGGGGGGGGGCGGAGGAGCGGAATAACAGCATCCCTTCTGCCGCTGCTGGCTTCATGCAGGGCAGGAACATAGCGATGTTGCAGACATCTGTGCCGGCGTCTGTGCATCTGTGCCGGCGTCTACACTCCCCGGCATCCGCCTCTCTATTACAGCGGATGCCAGGTTTGTATTCACATATGCAAAGCCAAGCGGCGAGATGCTGCTGGCCCTACGTGCACGCTCATAGACCAGTCTTGCCTTCACAATGCGAATACAGACCCAGCATCCGCTGTAATAGAGAGAGGCGGATGCCGGGTCTGTATTGGCATTGTGAAGGTTAGACTGGTCTCACCATCTATGAGTGCGCACGCAGGGCCAACGGCATCTCGCCGCTGGCTTTGCATATGTAACCCCACCCACCAATGATGCAACAAAGCCTGAAGACAGAAGATTTTACAACAACGAAGACTGGTGAGTATGCGACGTGGGAATACCCCTTTAAAATCTCTAAGACTAAGGTTACACTTTCACTACATGGGGACATCGCCTAATGAGTTTTCCAACTTTAAGAGACTGTCTGAAACAAGGCGCAGGTAGAAGGAGGAAACTATTACATGGATCTAGACCCAGCACAGTCCTAACAGGGAGAATTACTACTGAAACAGAGCAGGAATCTCCTGTAACTAGAGCAATAGACATAGAGAAGTATAAGGTTCCCAATGGTTTATTATAACTTTTTTCTTTGTAGCCTTTGGAAGTTGATCTACACATTATATGTACAAAAACATTTCTAACAAAAAGTTGCCAATGTCTCCGTCACCCCCCGAACCAATTGTTCCTATAGTGCCTTGAATCCCAACTGCTTGTACTTGGACATGTAATATGTTCCCATGGAAGTGAATGATGATACAAGTGTGTCCCCGCACCACTCACAATGGCCACAAGGTTCCCGAGATACGTGCAGGTCCCAGAGGATGGAACCAATATTTGCCATATGTTGTGAAAACGCTACAAATGTCTAGAATAGGAAAACCCATAATAGTTCAGGAGGAACACAAATACAAAGTCAGTAGACATTAAGGAAGCTAGAGTATAAATAAAAACAAAAAAAAAACAGAAAACATTTTATTACCTTAGAAACTTCAAGCGAAATAAATAAAAAAAACAGTCAGGTTGACCACAAAATCAAATTAATACTCCAAAAAATTTAAAAAAATCAACCAAAGTGACATGTACTAAAACATGACATCTCATAAGGGTTGAGCTGATCTTGAGATTTCAGGATCGATTTTAAAATCTGATTTCTGATCATGTTCAAGCCAATCCCGATGCTGATCGTGAAATTTGCTCAATCACCGATCGGGAGCTGATCTTTTCCAATCCCGATCGCTCAACCCTAGTCAATGCCTCTCTATGGGAAAAGTCACTATTAGGGTTGAACCGATCTTGAGATTTCAAAATCCAATTTCTGATCGTTTTCCAGCCAATCCCGATCGTGAAATTTGCTCAATCACCGATCGGGAACCGATCTTTTCCGATCCCGATCGCTCAACCCTACTTCTCATTTGTTCTCTACTTGTATTTCAGTAACTAAAACATGGACATAACCTAGGAAAGAAATATACAAAAACAAAAAATTTCTATTTTAAGGAAGAAAAATAAAATGAATCAATATAGATTTATAAATAAAAGCAATTTCTCACTTAGAGATCACTAGAGACATGGATAGTCCTGTGCACCTTACTCTATCATTTCCCATGCACACCCCCTCAACAAATGGCAATAACAATGTAAAAAGTTTGTAAAGTAAAATACTGAATATTCATTAGATCTATCATAAGAAAGGAAATAAGAAACCATAAGGGGAACTTACCAGGGTAAACCAGGACCAGTAATAGACAAGCAAGTCCAGTGAGGTCCTTCATATTAGCAGCTGGTGTGTAAGAATGTCTGACCAAACAGGAACGTGCCGCAGTTATATTGTTGCAGCAGCCGAGCCCTCTGGGTAGCCCAATATATGAAGGTGGAGTCATGAAGATCAATGGTGTCTTCCTGTAAGTAGTGACTGCGAAACAGGTTTAAGCAGATTTTTTAGAAATCAAAAAAAATTCTGTATTCGCCCTGTAAGGTGTGGCAGCTGCTTTCTCTTCTCTTCTGTTCATCCTCATGTATATATATTGTTGCTCTGTATACTGTCTGTGCACTAGGGATTCTGCCACTTAGATTGCAGAAACTAAACCAACAGCAGCTCCTTGCACTCCAGATGTTTTGTGCCCCACCCTTATTCTAGATAACAAATAAAACCTTTAAATTCCTCTAAGGACTATCGTGTGAGTCTTATTAGGTGCAGTCATTCATTGTGTATAAATACTGCACCAAACCAAGATCACAAAGTACATACAACACCGAAACTGATCTTAGACAAACCAAGCTCAAAACATATATAAAGTACAAGAACTCATATCATATACAGCTTAGGTTCCAAGGGCTGACCCTATATAAGCACCAGAACCACTTCAGTGATATATTTACAGTATTAATACTAGGCTTGTTACATATCTAATTCAATAATGTATATGCAGCAAACAAACTAAGTTCTACACATACATAAAGATCTCCCACTAAATTTATTGCAATCCTAATTCAAAAAAGATTGTGCACTGTGTAAATGTGCAGACAACAAGAATGCATGGATGATATGGAAATCTCATCAAAGCATATCTTCTTTACAATAGAACATAGAAGGTGAAAGTTACACAATAGAACAGAGATCACATATCAGAAGGGGAAAGTTACACAATAGAACATAGATCACATATCAGAAGGTGAAAGTTACACAATAGACCATAGATCACATATCAGAAGGTGAAAGTTACACAATAGAACATAGATCACATATCAGAAGGTGAAAGGTACACAATAGAACATAGATCACATATCAGAAGGTGAAAGTTACATAATAGAACATAGATCACATATCAGAAGGTGAAAGTTACACAATAGAACAGAGATCACATATCAGAAGGTGAAAGTTACACAATAGAAAGTAGATCACGTATCAGAAGGTGAAAGTTGCACAATAGAACATAGATCACATATCAGAAGGTGAAAGTTACATAATAGAACATAGATCACATATTTCAGAAGGTGAAAGTTGCACAATAGAACATAGATCAAATATCAGAAGGTGAAAGTTACACAATAGAACAGAGATCACATATCAGAAGGGGAAAGTTACACAATAGAACATAGATCACATATCAGAAGGTGAAAGTTACACAATAGACCATAGATCACATATCAGAAGGTGAAAGTTACACAGTAGAACATAGATCACGTATCAGAAGGTGAAAGTTGCACAATAGAACATAGATCACATATCAGAAGGTGAAAGTTACACAATAGAACAGAGATCACATATCAGAAGGTGAAAGTTACACAATAGAAAGTAGATCATGTATCAGAAGGTGAAAGTTGCACAATAGAACATAGATCACATATCAGAAGGTGAAAGTTACATAATAGAACATAGATCAAATATCAGAAGGTGAAAGTTACACAATAGACCATAGATCACATATCAGAAGGTGAAAGTTACACAGTAGAACATAGATCACGTATCAGAAGGTGAAAGTTGCACAATAGAACATAGATCACATATCAGAAGGTAAAAGTTACATAATAGAACATAGAGCACATATTTCAGAAGGTGAAAGTTACACAATAAAACATAGATCACATATCAGAAGGAGAAAGTTACACAATAGAACATAGATCTCATATCAGAAGGTGAAAGTTACTGTTAGGATGGGGTCCCGCAGATTTGCCTTCCGGCGCACAGCGCCACCTTCGGGCCAATCCAACCCTCGCTCCCGGCGGCGTGCAGTGAAGTCTTTGGAGACTAAGACTCAGTTTTCTCCAACTGAGCATGCTCGGACTTTTTGGAGCCGCTCACAGCCTAAGTGCCAGTTCTCCCCGACTGAGCATGAGCGGTGAGGTCATGGCCACCGCCCCTATTGGGCAGGGACTTCCCTTTAAAAGGAGTGAGTCGACGCCCGCCCGGCGCTCACACTTTATCTGAAAGTACCAGCCCTAATGACAGTAGTCCCAGGGAGAGTCTCCAGTGTTCAGGCAGGTTGCAGTATTGGGCGCTACTAGATAGACCAATAAATCCTGAATGTACTGACCGCTCTACACCAAGGCCTGGAGCAATAGACATTGTTCCAGCCTGTGGAGCTGCAGCAGGTGTGGTTTCCCAGGTAGCCGTGCTCGCCTTGCCTAACATCATTGGAAGCCCCTAGCTGTGTGCAGGAGCTCTCCTAGCTACTGCAGGGTCCTAGGTGTTTGCCTCCTCCTAGCTGTGTGCAGGAGCACCCTTAGCTATTACCGGGGATTATGTTTGTCGCTGACCTGGGGTGAGTGTTAACCCTGGGCAGCTGTCTTGTGTTTGCTTTCAGCCTGTTCACATTGGGAGCTACACTGTCCGTCACTCAGTGAGTTTAACTGGTGAACGTGTGTTGCTCCCAGTTCATACTGTGCTGTACCGCCGTACTGTCACATACAGACATACAGCCGCCCATAGGGCCTGTGGACCTCGCTGCAGTGCCTTTGCAGCCCAAGAGGTTCTCTGGTTTTAAAGATATTATTTTTATATATATACCCAGAACCATAACATAAGTGTGAGCCAAGGTCTTGCTGCTATGTCTGAGCATGCACAGTTGCAGCGCTATGTGCAGCAATTAGAAGCTCGTCTGCAGTCACTGGAATAGCGAGCACCAGCAACAGGGGATGCCCCTCTCACTGCACAGTCGCTGGCACAAGCCTTAGCTCAAACACCATCGGCTACTGGCGCAACCCTCCGACTGGCTCTCCCCAATAAATTCTCAGGAGAGTCGAGGGAGTGTAGGGGTTTTATAAGCCAGTGTACAATCCATTTTGAGGTACAGCCGGCCGCATTCCCCACTGAAAAAAGTAAGGTGAGGTTTGTAATCTCCCTCCTGGCAGGTCGGGCCTTGGAGTGGGCTACGCCATTGTGGGAGAGGGGCGATCCTGTCACTACATGCGCCGTAACATTCCTAGGGTCCCTGAAACAGGTCTTCCTGGGTCCACGGGTCACCTTTGACTCGGCCCTGCAGCTACTCGACCTAAGCCAGGGTTCGGGCCCCGTTAGTACATATGCAGTACAATTTAGGACACTGGCATCTGAAATCGATTGGCCGGATAAGGCCTTGGTGCCGGTGTTCTGGAAAGGATTGGCCTCCCATGTCAAGGATGCTTTGGCAACCCGGGAGGTTCCCCTGACCCTAGAAGCGCTAATCGCCCTGGCCACCCGCATTGACTTGCGGCACAGCGCACGGAAACTGGAGGTGGCGACCAACCGAGCCCGTATCCGTTTGGCTCCCATATTCCCCTCTTCCAGTCCTCCCGCACGGCCAATAGAGGGTACCCCTGAGTCTATGGACATTTCTCGCACTGGAGCCACGCCCCGGCATCGGAGGCGAGATTATGTATGTTTCTCCTGCCGCCTGCCAGGGCATCTCTCATCTCACTGTCCTAAGAGGCAGGGAAACGCCAGTCGCTAGTATCCATTGGTGGGGGATCACTAGCGATGTCTATACCGCCCACCAAACTAGTTTTCACTGTTCTTCTAGTGGAAGGTACCCGCACGATATCTGCCAAGGCGTGTATAGACTCAGGAGCAGACGGGGTCTTTATGTCTTCTGAGTTCGCACGCAAAAAAAGGCATCCCGTTGGTGTTTCTTCCTCAGCCAATTAAGGTGCGAGTCGTGAATGGCTCCATCTTACCCGTTGAAATCACACAACGAACGGTACCGCTAAGCATGTCCCTTCCATGTAGACATAAGGAGACCGTTTCATTCTTGTCCCTGCATGAGGGTATGGATGATCTTCTCCTGGGGCTCCCGTGGCTTCGCCAACACTCTCCGCAGATTAATTGGGTCACTGGGGAAATATTGTCCTGGGGAGAGCACTGTCACCAGCATTGCCTGTTACCATCAGAGCAGGTCACTCTCCAACCCGTGACGCCCGACCTCTCGGGCCTGCCACCCCAATATTCTGCCTTTGCGGATGTGTTCTCTAAGAGGGCAGCGGAGAGTCTGCCACCTCACCGCCCCTATGACTGCCCCATAGAGTTGATCTCTGGAGCTGTACCTCCTAGAGGTCATGTGTATCCATTATCGGTACCCGAGACTGAGGCTATGTCCGAATACATCAGGGATAACCTAGCCAGGGGGTTTATCAGGAAATCAGCGTCACCAGCTGGCACCAGTTTCTTCTTTGTAGCCAAGAAGGACGGATTTCTACGCCCCTGCATTGACTATCGGGGTCTATACGCTGTCACGGTGAAGAATAAATACCCTCTTCCCCTGATCTCTGAGCTGTTTGACAGGCTACGTGGGACTACCAGCCAGACGTCGTTCTCTCCATCTGCCATCATGTACCATTTTTGAAATATAATTATCAAGTTTGTTTTACTCTGGATATTTCGAATTAAAGGCTATGTTTTAAATAAGAAAGTGTTTTGCTGGATACATCGTTGAATTTTTCACTATTTACCCCGGGCTGAGGGGCTGGTTTCCGTGCAATTCGCACCAACTGCAAAGGATTGAAACACAGGATCATTCATTGTGGATACCATACCTGATCATTATCCGGGACACGTAAGTGAGCTGACACGCTCTTGTATATTTTTTCTCTACGTGGGACTACCGTCTTTACTAAATTGGATCTGAGGGGGGCGTATAACCTGATCTGCATCCGTGAGGGGGACGAATGGAAGACCGCATTTAACACCCGCGACGGCCATTATGAGTATCTTGTGATGCCTTTTGGCCTGTGCAATGCCCCTGCTGTCTTCCAAGATTTCATGAATGACATTTTCCGGGATCTACTCCAGATCTCAGTCGTTGTATATTTGGACGACATACTTATTTTTTCTGCGGATCTCCGCACACATAGAGCCGCCGTCGCTGAGGTGCTAAAACGCCTGCATGCAAACCGGCTATACGCCAAGTTAGAAAAATGTTTGTTTGAACAGTCCTCTCTGCCTTTTCTGTTTTACATCATATCTGGCACAGGTCTGGCCATGGACCCCTCCAAGATGTCCGCAGTCCAAGAATGGCCGGAACCCCATTCACTGAAGGCCATCCAGCGGTTTATGGGGTTTATTAATTATTACCGTCAGTTTATTCCCCATTTTTCTACCTTGGCGGCACCGCTGGTGGCTCTTACCCGTAAAGGCATGAACCCTAAGGTTTGGACTCAAGAGGTGTCGGACACGTTCTCCACCCTTAAGTCTCATTTTTTACGCTCTCCTATTCTGCACCGGCCAGACTTGGATAAGCCCTTCTATGTGGAGGTGGATGCCTCCTCGGTGGGCGCGGGAGCGGTTCTGTCACAGACACACAGGGAAGAAGGCGCCCCTGTTTCTTCTTTTCCAAGTCATTCTCCCCCGCAGAAAGGAATTATTCGATAGGGGATCGTGAGCTACTTGCTATGAAGTTGGCTTTTCAGGAATGGCGACACCTCTTAGAGGGATCCAGACACCCTTTCGAGGTTTATACCGATCACAAGAACTTGTTGTACCTCCAGACCGCCCAGCGGTTAAATCCTCGCCAGGCTAGTTGGTCACTTTTCTTTTCTAGGTTTAATTTCACCCTTCATTTTTTTCCTGGGGAAAAGAATGTGCGAGCGGATGCTCTCTCCCGCTCGTCTGATCCTCTCGATTAGGCCACTGAAACGGAGCGTCTCATCATTCCCTCCGAGAAGGTTCACGTGGTCTCTCCTCTCTCCCAAGAACGAGGGCCGCCTGACAAAACTTTTGTGCCATCTGATAGGTGTCGGGAGATGCTCGCCTGGGCGCACTTCTCATGTATTGGGGGACACTTCGGTAGCAGGAGAACACAGGAACTCCTGAGCAGATCATATTTCTGGCCTGGAATGGCTCGGGATGTCAGGGAGTTTGTGTGGGCATGTGTGCCCTGCGCTCGTAATAAGCCCTCTAGGGAGTTGCCCGCAGGTCTGCTTCAGCCCCTTCCAGTCCCTGATAGACCATGGGATACAGTGGGGATGGATTTCATTGTGGACCTGCCCCTCTCATCTGGCCATAGGGTCATTTTGGTCATTACGGACCACTTCTCCAAGATGTCCCATCTAGTGGCTTTACCCAAGTTGCCCACAGCTAGGGAGTTGGCGCAGCTCTTTGTCACACATGTCTTCCGCCTGCATGGCATGCCCGACAGAGTGGTGACTGACCGGGGTACCCAGTTCTCATCACGGTTCTGGCGAGAACTTTGCCGATTCATGGAGGTCGAGCTTTGTTTCTCTTCAGCCTATCACCCACAGACTAATGGTCTGGTGGAGCGCACCAACCAATCACTGGCGACGTATCTTCGCCACTTCGTCTCCACTCACCATGACAACTGGGCATCTTTGCTCCCCTGGGCAGAGTTTGCTCTCAACAATGCCCTTGTGGATGCCAAAGGGAAGACCCCGTTCCTCCTAAACAATGGGCAACACCCACGGGTACCGGTGCCTTTCCCTGCGGAGTCCCCGTTGCCCGCGGTGAGGGAATGGGCCACGGAGGTGCGATTAGTATGGGACTCCACGCAGGAGGCTCTGTCGGCTGCTAAAGAGAGGATGCGAACCACGGCTGACACTCGCCGCCGTCCCGGTCCCTCTTTCCAGCCTGGGGATCGAGTGTGGCTCTCAGCCAGACATATTAGGTTGAAGGTAGCCTCAGCTAAATTCGCCCCACGCTATGTGGGTCCTTTTGAGATTGTTAGGGTTAGGGTTAGGGCTAGGGGGTTAGGGTTAGAGGGTTAGGGTTAGGGTTAGGGTTAGGGGTTAGGGTTAGGGGTTAGGGTTAGGGGTAGGGTTAGGGTTAGGGGTAGGGGTAGGGTTAGGGTTAGGGTTAGGGTAGGGTTAGGGGTTAGGGGTTAGGGTTAGGGTTAGGGTTAGAGGGTTAGGGTTAGGGTTAGGGTTAGGGTTAATGAAGCGACAGGTGAATGCGGTCACTTATCGCCTTAAACTCCCTCCTAGTTGGCGCATTGCAGACACTTTCCACGTCTCCTTATTGAAGCCCGTGTACACTAACGCCTTCTCCCCTCCTACCCTCGGAACCTGAATCAGCAGAGAGCGACTTTGAGATCGACTCCATTCTCGATTCCAGGGAGGTCCGGAGACAGAAATTCTACCTGGTCGACTGGACAGGTTTCGGGCCGGAGGACCGGTCTTGGGTGCGCGTGGAGGATGTTGACGCACCAGACCTTATTGCGGCTTTTGAGGGGGGGGGGGGGGGCGCTAGGGGGGGGGATAATGTTAGGATGGGGTCCTGCAGATTTGCCTTTCGGCGCACAGCGCCACCTGCGGGCCAATCCAACCCTCGCTACTGGCAGTGAAGTCTTTGGAGACTAAGACTCAGTTTTCTCCGACTGAGCATGCTCAGACTTTTTGGAGCCGCTCACAGCCTAAGTGCCAGTTCTCCCCGACTGAGCATGAGCGGTGAGGTTATGGCCACCGCCCCTATTGGGTGGGGACTTCCCTTTAAAAGGAGTGAGTCAACGCCCGCCCGGCGCTCACACTTTATCTGAAAGTACCAGCCCTAATGACTGTAGTCCCAGGGAGAGTCTCCAGTGTTCAGGCAGGTTGCAGTATTGGGCGCTACTAGATAGACCAATAAATCCTGAATGTACTGACAGCTCTACACCAAGGCCTGGAGCAATAGACATTGTTCCGGCCTGTGGAGCTGCAGCAGGTGTGGTTTCCCAGATAGCCGTGCTCGCCTTGCCTAACATCATTGGAAGCCCCTAGCGGTGTGCAGGAGCTCTCCTAGCTACTGCAGGGTCCTAGGTGTTTGCCTCCTCCTAGCTGTGTGCAGGAGCCCCCCTAGCTATTACCGGGGATTATGTTTGTCGCTGACCTTTTTTTTTTTTTACTTTTTTTGGTAGAGTTGGAAGGGACCTCAAGGGCCATCGGGTCCAACCCCCTGCGAGTGCAGGTTTCCCTAAATCATCCCAGCTATATGTTTATCCAGATTCCGCTTGAAGATTTCCATTGATGGAGCGCCCACCACCTCCCGTGGCAGCCTATTCCACTCTCTCACTCCCCTCACTGTCAGAAAGTTTTTCCTAATGTCTAATCTGTATCTCTTTCCCTTTAGTTTCATCCCATTGCTTCTTGTACTTCCTTGTGCTAATGAGAATAGGGGAGATCCCTCTGCACTGTGACTACCTTTCAGATATTTGTAGACTGCTATTAAATCTCCCCTCAGCCTTCTCTTCTGCAAACTAAACAATCCCAGTTCTTTTAGCCGCTCCTCATAGGACATGGTTTGCAGACCTTCCACCATTTTGGTTGCTCTTCTCTGGACTTGCTCCAATATATCGATGTCTTTCTTGAATTGAGGCGCCCAGAACTGTACACAGTATTCCAGGTGTGGTCTGACCAGGGAAGAGGACAGCGGAATAATGACCTCTCTTCATCTAGATTCAATGCTTGTCTTAATACATCCCAGAATTTTATTAGCCTTTTTTGCAGCAGCACCGCACTGTTGGCTCATGTTGAATTTGTGATCTACTATTATGCCCAAGTCCTTTTCCCCTATGCTATCACTTAGTGTTATGAGTGTTAACCCTGGGCAGCTGTCTTGTTTGCTTTCAGCCTGTTCACATTGGGAGCTACACTGTCCGTCACTCAGTGAGTTTAACTGGTGAACGTGTGTTGCTCCCAGTTCATACTGTGCTGTACTGCCGTTCTCTCACATACAGACATACAGCCGCCCATAGGGCCTGTGGACCTCGCTGCAGTGCCTTTGCAGCCCAAGAGGTTCTCTGGTTTTAAAGATATTATTTTTATATATATACCCAGAACCATAACAGTTACACAATAGAACATAGATCACATATCAGAAGGTGAAAGTTACAACATAGAACATAGATCACATATCAGAAGGTGAAAGTTACAACATAGAACATAGATCACATATCAGAAGGAGAAACTATCATATCTGCTCATGAACTGATTTAGAAATTTATGGCAGCAACCCCTCTCAAAAAAGTTGGCGCAGGGTCATGCCTACCATTGTGTTGTATCCCCTTTTCTTTTTACAGCAATCCGTATATGTCAGGGAAGTGAAGAGGCGAATTGCTGGATTTTCGGGAAAGAAATCTCTCGTTATTGTGTGATATAGGGTTCCTTAATATGACGTCCTTACTGTGCAGATTTTCAGGCAGGGGCAGTACATGTGTGAGAAGACATCCTCTCATCCTCTGCAAAGTTTTTAATTCTTTATATTTGCAAAAATGTTTACATTTTTGTCTACCATTTCAAATATGATTATTTTTTTGTAGGAAACACCTTTAATCTTATTTTGCAAATCTATAAATCCACTGATCAGTTTATTCTGCTGTTAACATCATGGCAATATATTTATCCTTAATGCAAATAGTGGTGAAAGTCATCATTCCTGCCAGCGGGGCAAGGAGAGACCCCCTCCCACTAACGCTAAAAATAAAGTTATATTGGGGTCTAATATAAATCAAAAATATTGGGTCAATTTCAATCTTTTCTATAAGAATAACCATTGCACTCTATGTACTGTGATTTTGGAAATCGCAGCTTTGCATATTTTTCTGCAATGTGTACATGGGATTCTAGTAAATTCCATCCACTTTGCAGTGACTATAAGACACGCAGCTCTGTTATCTTTGTGGTTTGTGCCACATGGTGCTGTCTTGGCATCTGCTATTGACAGACATGGCAGAACCGGGGGGCCACACAGTGGCTCAGTGGTTAGCACTGCAGCCTTGCAGCGCTGGAGTCCTGGTGTTCAAATCCCGCCAAGGACAAAAAACCATCTGCAAGGAGTTTGTATGTTCTCCCCGTGTTTGCATGGATTTCCATCCCATATTCCAAAAAAGACATACTGATAGGGAAAAATGTACATTGTGAGCTCTATGTGGGGCTCACAATCTACATAAAAAAAAAAAAAAAAAAAAAAAAAACATGGCAGAACCGGAAGCGTTCACCGCTGTGTACTTGTAAACCGCAGGGGCAGCGGAGTATAACTCTTATTATTTTGTGTTGCACACTCAGCGGGAGATCTTGTATTATAAGCATATTATAAGAGTTGTTCAAAGTGATAAAAATAGGCATTGCTTATGTGAGAGGGCAGTATTAATGTCATGGGGCATAATGTAAGGGGGCAGTATAAATGTCATGGGGCATAATGTAAGGGGGCAGTATTTATGTTAAGGGGATATAATATAAGGGGCAGTTGGACAGTATTATTTATGGTGGTACTTGGGCTTTATTAAATGGGTTGTCCAGCCCAGTTTTAGTGTTGATCAGTTGTCAGGATAAGAGATCAGTGTGGGTCCAGCACCTGATGCCCCCCATTGATCATTGCTTACATTGCATGCAGTCTGTTGTATAGCAATGGGGCCATGTAATCACAGTCTCACCCATAGAAGTGAATAGAACATAGCCACTATGAAACTACCAATACAGTGTTAACAGAGAAGGGGTCACAGTACTTGCACAATCCCTATGGTCCCTTTACACAGCTAGTGCTCTGGGTGTTGGACCCCCACTGATATTTTATTGATGAACTATAGTGAGAATATGGGAATAGGTTATCAATAAAAATGTGCTTTATTGAGTGGACTTTATTTAAAGAGAACCTTTCCCCACCACCAATAGGTCCAGCTCTGTTAATAGTCGTCATCCACTGATTCCAGTACAGTTGGAATTTTCTCTCTAGCCCCCACCATTCCTGAGCAATAAGCACCATTACATAACCTGATGTGCTATGTAAGTTCTGTAATGTCAGGAGGGTGGTTTCAGGCGGGGGGGGGGGGGGGCATGATTCAGAGCTCCAATCAGAGGCAGCCATTGTCAGAGCTCAGAATCCCACCACTTGAATTTGAGACCAAACTTGATGGCATTGATTGCTATTTCTCTATCACTGCACTGGTGACACCATGTACTACTGACTGGTCTAACAATGTGACAGACAGACCGAGGGACTCCTATCTCTCTCTATCACTGCACTGATACACATCATGTACTACTGACTGGTCTAACAATGTGACAGACAGACTGAGGGACTCCTATCTCTCTATATCACTGTACTGATACGCATCATGTACTACTGACTGGTCTACAGTGTGACAGACAGACAGAGGGACTCCTATCTCTCTCTATCACTACACTGATACACATCATGTATTACTGACTGGTATAACAATGTGACAGACAGATGGACTCCTATCTCTCTCTATCACTGCACAGATACACATCATGTACTACTGACTGGTCTAACAGTGTGACAGACAGACAGAGGGACTCCTATCTCTCTCTATTACTGTACTGATACACATCATGTACTACTGACTGGTCTACAATGTGACAGACAGACAGAGGGACTCCTATCTCTCTCTATCAACTTAAGTCCTTTCTGAATTCGAAAGATCATGTGACCATTTTCTGATTCCTTCTTGATTTTATGTGGCGCCACCTGTTTGCCGGAACCAGTGTGACAGACAGTGACTCCTATCTCAATCTTTCTATCAATTAAACCAAAGTCTTCTCCTCCAGTCCTAACATTACATTTACCCAGAATCCCCCACACTGTATTATCTGAGTATTATTTCCTATCTCTCTCATATCCCCCCACACTGTATTATCTGTGTATTATTTCCTATCTCTCTCATCTCCCTCCATAAATTGGACACTTTCTCTTTCTGCCTGGGTCAGACAGAAAATCATCAGTGACCTTTGACGTATTGTCCTTCCTGATTGGCTGTCCCTTGTCATGTGATTCTTCTTCTCTGCCTTCTCCATTCTTTTCACACAGCTGACAATATTTTAGCCGGTTTGTGCAAATTAAATCGCAAAGTTCAGATTTTTTTTATAACCCCAAATTTTTGGATGGTTTGGGCCGCAGCTGATTTATTCCAAAGTAATTTTCTCATCTTTATATTTGACCAGTTTAGGGTTAAAGATACACTTCAAAATCTCTGTTTATTGCTCAAAAGTTTTATTTCCATCAATTTTTTATAAAGAAAATAATTCCTAGTCCAGCACTTCTTCCCCGCACAGAACTGTAAGGGGGCGTTCACACTACCGTTGGTGTCCGTTATGAAGGTGTCCGTTTAAAAGAAAAAAAACGGACACCTATCATAACGGACATTAACGGACACTAACTGATGCTAACTGATGTTAATGTGTCCGTTTTTTTAACTGATCCATTCAATGGATCAGTTAAAAAAAACGGACACATTAGTATCAGTTAGCATCAGTTAGTGTCCGTTTTTTATACTGTCCGTTTTTTTCTTTTTGCTCTTTATGCTTTCTGAGCATGTGCAGAAAATAAACGGACAGAAAATAACGGACTATAACTGATGGCCATCAGTTACTGTCTGTTATATGTCCGTTGCACATAGACCTCAATGTTAAATAAAAAACGGACACTTTCTGTCCGTTTTTTCAAACGGACAAAAAAATCCTGCATGTGTGATTTCTCTGTCCGCTTGAAAAAACGGACACGGTTGTTAACGGACCCTTAAGGACACAAACGGACACAAACTGACAACAGATGAAATCCCATTGAAATGAATGGAAATTGTAACGGACACAGCTAGTGTCCGTTGCTAAAATCTTGAACGGACAGTAGCAACGGACACTACAATCGGACACCAACGGTAGTGTGAACGCCCCCTAAGAGAAACTGAAATCTCATAAAACCAAAAGCAAAGGAGAGAACCAAGCAGAAATATACAACCAAATACTGAGCAATAACTACATGGAAATATATTTTTAGAAATTAAAAAAAAAAAAGTATAAGGAAAAACAGCGCCTCTCTCATCCATGGACAGTTTCTGATATTGCAGTTCATCCTTGAATGTTGTTGAGATGTAATACCAGGCACATCCCAGAGACAAGAGTGGCGCTATTTAAAAAAAAAAACAAAAAAAAAAACAATTGCACCGATCTCCCATGTGAGATTCTATTATATTTCAGGAATAAAAATGTGCAATTCTATCAGATACATAGACAGAAAATAACCCCAAGAGAAACAAGAGACCCCGAGAACACGGAGCAGTGTCAGCACTATTAGAGGGAGGAAATGTAAACCAGGGTGTTGGAGTTGATGAAATTTCTGCATTCTTGCATGTTATTCCTTGGGATGAGAATATAGAACAGGACTTGTCATTAGCGCAGCCAAGTGTGGTATAATCTCCTGTGAAGGAATAAGAATATATTAGTAATACACATTATTAGGTGACCTGCTGTATGTAATAGAAGGAAAGCTCTGGATATACAGGCTAAAGGCTCCTATAGAGTTATACTGACAGAGGACGAAAGATTGTCCCTATGACCTCCATCTGGTTGGGATTTCTCAGTATATCAGAAAAAAACAGGATGAAAAACTAAAAGTAGCCAGATTGATGAGGAGTCCTGTGTATCACTCATGAAGTCACTGCCTCAGAGATTGCAAGCAGTTAGAAAAGCCAGAGGTGGTGCAACAAAGTCCTAGTGATGTGTTGGAGTGTTATTTTCATGATTTCATATTTTTTTCCTCAGAATTGAGTGAGTCCATAATTTATTCCCTGTGCTTGTTTTAAAAATCTAACTGTTACTGGGTACCATCAGCAGGAGCTCGGTACAGTGATAGAAAGTAGATAGAAGTTCAGGGAAAGAGGATTCCTAGTGAATGGAAAGTATAGGAAAGAAATCCAAGAAGAATTTGGGGTGGTTGCACCGTCAGTAACAGAAAGAATCTTAATACATATTGTAGCACTCACTGCCGCTTTACTGCTGCTCATTACTCATATCTGTGTGTACAAAGTGCAACACAACAAGCCTTTTACAGCCAAAACAGTGAATTATCAGATTGATACAGATGTGTATATGTGCTGAATTATGTGTATATACAGATGTTTATGTTCTGAGATAAGTGTATACACAGATGTGTATATGTTCTGAGATAAGTGTATATACAGATGAGGCCATTTTTAACTTGGCAGCTAATGGGTTAAGTAAACATGCTGTTACCGCAGGTCAGTAGAATTCTTAAAGGGAGTCTGTCACCAAAACCCAGCACCTCTTCCCAGTCCCACAGATGGGTTTGGGGTCACCTAAATTACAGCAGGTTTTTCCCTTGTAATTCTTACTTTCTTGGAGCAATGGTGACTCCTTCACTGTCCCACTGAGCTCATTTGGATATTAAGAAAAACAATTTCTTAGCAATGGAGACTCCGAGTCACAAGGAGAAGATTCAGGATACACTCACCTATCTATGGGGTTGGGGGATATATTGGGTTCTGGTGACTTCCACTAAAGTTGTGGATTTGTAGTAAATCTGTGAGATCGCTCAGCGCTCCTTTGTATAGCTCAAAATATCATTTTTACATTGGAATTATTTAACCCCTTCCCAACATGCACTGCATATACAGTAGAAGTCTGAAGGGACCAGAGTCAGACTGAGGGTCCGTGGACTCAGCAGATAAATGAGTCTATGTGCCCACCCTCAATAACCCCTGGGAATTTGACTGCTGTACCCTTCAAATGTGGGTGTCTTCTGCTGGACCATTATTGTGTTAGACCCTGGACTGCCCATTCTTTCCTCTGGTACTCTGGTGGTCCAGTCTGACACTGGCAGGGAGTATACGTAGCCCAATCCACCTCAAGTATGTAAACTTTGAAAGTTTTACAAATGACATATTTACAAGCCATCATAATGAAAAGGCGTCACAGTGAGGGTGTGCTCTGATACAGGCTGGTGTAGATTTCAGGGTAGGCACATGGCTCACATGACGATGTTCCTAATTTTTGATAAGGCAAACTATAGAGATATTTAGTTTTTGGTTATGGTAGGGGGCAGCATCTGACTTTTGCCTCAGGCAGCAGAATGACAAGGTGCAGCCCTGCCAGATGATACTGAGAATCCAATCCTATAATAGAGGACACAGAGAACATTCCTACTCCCCTGAATTACAGGGTTCTTCTCATTACCTGTTACATTGAAGCATTTGGTCTGATCTCCTTTACATTGCTGAATGCTTGCTGTATTATTTGGATAAGGAATTAATGTAGGACACTTGTAACCATTTTCAGGAACTGCAATTAAAGAGATGAAATAAAGGGTTATAAGAAGTAAAGCAGAAATCTCCCAGGACTCCTTATACCTACAATACATTTGGTCTGTAGAGGGCCTGAAGGGCTGGTTTTAGCCAAATACCCCGCACCATGTATTATAGAGAACCTCTCACCACCTCCATCAACTCCAACTCTTTACATTTTTAATAGACGCTGCACCACCGATACTGGCAGAGGTAGAATGGGAATGGTGGGGGGAAGAGAAGAAATGCACATGAGTTGGAATCAGTAAAGTAGAGACTATTAAAGGTTGAAAAGAGTTGGAGGAGATAGTGAAAGGTTTTCTTTAGGGTGGGGCTCCATGTTGCATGAAAACCACAGTTTGCTTGCAGGGGAAATGCCATGGAAAAAAACTCAGCGTTTTAAAGTCACAGCAAAGTGGATGGTATGCAAGTGAATCCCTTGCCCACTTTGTGGAAAAACACACTGTCACGGTTCTGTGTATTTATTAAAAAATATATATTTTTAAACGACAGAACCTAGTCTGCAAGGCACAGGCCCAATGATGGGTGGCTGTACGTCTGAATAGTGTGCTACCAGTTAAACTGCACTGGCAGACATGCGGCGCGGTACACAATGTGAACAAGCTGCAACAGTGCCCTGCAAGTTAACCTCACTGGACAGGTGCACAGTACAGCTGAAAACAAACAAGGCTGCCAAGGGTTAACTCACCCCAGGTCTGCAACCACAGCAGCTCCTGCAACAGCCAGGAGTAACAAAGGTAGTTAGACAGTAAAGGAATCTATCTGAGAAACCACACCTGCTATCAGCACCTCAGGCTGGAACAGAGTCCACGGCTCCTAGCCTGGAGTAGGGCTGATAGTTCAGGATTTTACAGGTACTGCACTACAGAGCGGATAATGGCAAGGAAAACCCCACACAGAGGCCTAGTCTGGCACCTGCCTGAAAACTGCAGCTAGCCCTGAACTACTGTCTTTAACAACCTCAGAGATTCTAATTCAAAGTGTGAGCGCCGGGCAGGCATCGGCTCACACTTTTTAAAGGGAAGTCCCCGCCCAGTAGGGGCGGTGGTAGTGACCACACTGCTCATGCCCAGTGGGTGAGAAATGGCACTTAGCCTGTGAGTGGCTCCAATAGGTCTGCGCATGCTCAGTAGGCCGAAAGCTGGACTTACACTCCAGACACCTCACTATATGAGGGCGAGGGTTAGATTGACCCGCAGGTGGCGCTGTGCACAGAGAGTGAACCCTGCGGGACCAAATGCTAACACACACTCAGCGAATATGCTGTGATTTTCAAAAGTATTACGTTTTTGGAAATTGTTCTGTGTTAATTGTACCTATGGAAATGCCGGCGGTTTCCCTAAGCTGCAGGAAAAACTGATGTGCTGAGCTGTGTATCTAATTCTCTGATGTGTGATACTGTGCTGAGCTGTGTATCTAATCCTCTGATGTGTGATACTGTGCTGAGTTGTGTATCTAATCCCCTAATGTGTGATAGTGGGTGCTGAGCTGTGTATCTAATCCTCTGATGTGTGATACTGTGCTGAGCTGTGTATCTAATCCTCTGATGTGTGATACTGTGCTGAGTTGTGTATCTAATCCCCTGATGTGTGATAGTGGGTGCTGAGCTGTGTATCTAATCCTCTGATGTTTTTTGGTGTGCGCTGAGCTGTGTATCTAATCCCCTGATGTGTGATAGTGGGTGCTGAGCTGTGTATCTAATCCTCTGATGTTTTTTGGTGTGCGCTGAGCTGTGTATCTAATCCCCTGATGTGTGATGCTGTGTGCTGATCTTTGTATCTAATCCTCTGATTTGTGTTGGTGTGTACTGATCTTGGAAGCTAATCCTCTAATGTGTGTTCGTGTGTGATGAGCTGTGTATCTAATCCTCTGATGTGTGATGATGTATGCTGACTTGTGTATCTAATCCTTATATGTTAAATACTGTGTGTTGAGTTGTGTATCTAATCCTCTGATATGTGATACTGACATGTGATGCTGACCTGTGTATCTAATCCTCTGATGTGTCTATTGCAGTTTGGATATCAGTGTTGGATTGTACATGTGGAGTTACTGTGTTTATGGCCGTTGGAACATGAGTGAAAGACTTGAAGGTTACTGGCTAATGCAGTTTATTTTTTGGGAATACTGTATCTCATAAACGTACGTCCAAGAGTTGAGATGCAATCTAAATCCTTCCTAGACACCTTTGTGCCAAATCTGGTGAAGATCAGTCTAGTCATTTGGTCGCGCATAAAGAACAGACAGACAGAAACACATTTGTATACATATAAGAGATAAAACCAATACACATACGGTCAGGCACTGGTGCAGTGCAGTTATCCTCCCTGCAGCAGCTGGTAAAATAATCCGCACTGGCCATAGAGAGACTGGCATCACAGTATTGGGACGGTCCACAGTCTTTGTAAATGGCGGTATATCTGATACCTAAAATAAAAAATATTAACCAAAATAAAATGTTTATAAATAAAAGAAAAAAAAACTGTTTTTATTCAAAAATTCCAAAAAGTAAAAGTGCTGAAATAATTTCAGCAATTTACCAAAATGTTATTAAATTAAAAATATATAGTAAAATATTACAGTGTAGCATTCTAGTCACTGCAATGTGAGCGGAATACTAAAACGTTAAAGTCTAACTCCATTTTTTTTTTTTTTTTTGTTATTGCATGGGGGGGGGGGCAGTGAACATTATTTTATACTGTATTTACCTATCAAACTTCCTTTTACTAGAAAACATGTTGTAAAGTTCCCATTATCAATTCTGTAACTAATAGGGTTGAGCCGATCTTGAGATTTCACGATCAATTTCAAAATCCGATTTCCGATCATTTTCCAGCCGATTCTGATCCGGATAGCGATCGAGAAATTTGCTCGATTGCCGATCGGGATCCGTTCTTTCCCAATCCTGACCACTCAACCCTAGCAATACAATACTATGTAAGCGGCCATTTTTCTTGTGGCCGTGAGCATGCACAGTCGGCTTGCTTTAGGCCCGAGGCCTAGAAGTTACAATGCCGCCACCGGAAGAAGACGCAGTGAAGAAGAAGAGGTGGCAGCACTGGAGAGAGTTCTCTCGCAGCTTTGGGGCCGCCTCCAGTGCTGTTTGAGCAGTGCTGCGAAAGAACTCATTTACATACCAACAAGAACCGTGATTTTAGGCGAACGGCGGCGCAGAGAAGACAACGTAAGGTAGGAGACGAATAGCCTTTCTTAAGGCTATTCCGACGTGTTAGTTAGAAAAAAAAGGGATTGAATGATAGGATCCCTTTAAGCATTACAAGGGAGACTCTGCCCATACACCTCAATGTAGTATATATAGGGCTGAAGAATTTACCAAAGGTTGGAGGGATGGCCACTGCAAATAGCTGAATCTCTGGTTTTCCAATCGTTTTTCTAGGTGATATAAAACCAGAGATACAGCCATTTACAGTGACAATCCCCCCTTTGTAAATTCATAATGTGGAGCCTCAAGGAAGCTTAGAAATAGAATACCATCTCTACTCTCCTCTTTAGCGCCTCCTCGTGGTGACTGGAGATCTGTGTCTAGCTCCTCCTCCTCCTGGAGCTCGGGTGCTCTGCTTTGACCTCATGTGCCCGGGGTCACTGCTGAGTCCTGTGATTGGTCCCCATCAGTGACATGGACGTGCCAGCTCTGGTGCTTTTCCGTAATGTAACGTAAAGCAGGGGCACCGGATTATTAGTGCAAATAAAGCCAAAGTATTGCCGCAGTTTCATGAATAAATTCCCCCCATTATTCTCTTCTACAACTTACATCTAATGAAGGAAACTAAAATGTCTGTATATCCTGCACATGAGACCCGCACTACAAGTACCAGGATGACGTGTTACCATGAGTATGATAGGGAGACTTATAGAAAATGGAGAGAAAATCACAAAAATTTACCTGAATCAGAATATTGCGAAAACGATGAAAAACAGGCATCGGAGTCTCCTGAGCAGTTCACCGCGGGTCCTGTACAAGTAGGGCTTGTCCCATTATAACATTGGATGCAACTCAGACAATGACCTGCAGGGGGAGACAATTATACATTTCATTACAAACATGATGTCACATGACTGAGACCATTTCTATAGGAATTGTTGTAGTTATACATGTTATTATGTAGTTAATACATGTTATTTCTATAGCGCCAACATATTCCGCAGCGCTGTACAATTTGTAGAGTTCAAGTACAGACAAAGAAATAGTCACTTCACATACTGGGACAAGAGCTTACAATCTATGAGGAAGAGGGGGTGACATTGCTTATACAGGGGTCAGACACTTCTGTAATAGAGGTGACTGTCATTACACAAATAATACTGTATGAGCAGTCACTACACAAACATAAAGCTGTAGGAGCTGTCACCAGTCGTGTCCTGTAACATGTGGATGGAGCTTGGACCTATAAAGTTATATGATATTGTGTGGGGTAATGTGGGAGTGGAAACAGAGGAGAGTCATTTTAGGGATTCTAATGACGGTACGGAAGGGGTTACATTAGGACATGTGATCGGCCGGTCTGATAAGATGCGTCTTTAGTTTGCACTTGAAGCTGTAGAAATTGGGAGTTAATCTGATTGTCCGGGGTAGAGCATTCCAGAGAAGTGGTGCAGCTCGGGAGAAGTCTTGTATACGAGCGGGGGAGGTTCTGATAATAGAGGATGGAAGTGTTAAGTCATTGAGTGAATGGAGAGCACGGGTTGGGCGGTAGACAGAGATGAGTGAGGAAATGTAGGGAGCTGCGGCATTATGGAGAGCCTTGTGGGGGAGGGGGAGAACTTTATATTTTATTCTATAATGAATAGACAGCCAACGTAGTGACTGGCACAGACCGGAGGCCGCTGTAGTGACCGGCACAGACCGGAGGCCTCGCTGTAGTGACCGGCACAGACCGGAGGCCTCGCTGTAGTGACCGGCACAGACCGGAGGCCGCTGTAGTGACCGGCACAGACCGGAGGCCTCGCTGTAGTGACCGGCACAGACCGGAGGCCTCGCTGTAGCGTCTCGCCTGATAGATGAGCCTGGCCGCTGCATTCAGAATAGATTGTAGAGGGGAGAGATTAGTGAGGGGAAGACGGATTAGTAAGGAGTTACAGTAGTCAAGGCGAGAATGAATCAGAGAGACAATAAGTGTCTTTAGTGTATCTCTGGTAAGGAAAGGGCGTATTCTGGAGATGTTTTTGAGGTGGGAATGAAGGAAAGGTCTGCGTCAAACACAACCCCAAGGCAGCGGGCATAATGCGTAGGAGTTATAGTAAGGCCTGAGACTACAATGGATATATCAGGGACAGATCTATTAGATGGTGGAAACAGTAGTAGTTCAGTCTGTGAGAGATTTAGTTTCAGATACTGTGAGGACATGATATTAGACTAACAAATAAAAATTAAAATAAAACGAACATAAAATATTTTTGGAGGTAAAACCCAGAATATATTTTAGATCTATAATAAGAAAGGAAATAAGGAACCATAAGGAGAACTTACCAAGGTGAACCAGGGCCAGTAATAGACAAGCAAGTCCAGTGAGGTCCTTCATATTAGCAGCTGGTGTGTAAGAATGTCTGACCAAACAGGAACATGCCGCAGTTATATTGTGTGGAGAGGTCGCAGTGGAGCCCTCTGGGTAGCCCAATATATGGAGGAGGGGTCATCATTAGATGATTCATAGAATAGTGACTGTGCTGACGTATGACATATTTTGTTAACTGCAGAGTTATGCAGAAGTTGTGATGTTAGTATGGACCAGCTTTAGGGAGAATTTTACTTTATAAAAAAATATGTATCTATATTCATACATCTGTATCCACCCTGTAAGGTGCGGTGGATTCCTTTACCTTATGTGATAAACGGATTCTGCCACCTAGATTGCAGACACTAAACCAACAGCAGGTCCTTGTGATCACTGTGTACATACATTACATTACTTATCCTGTATTATACTCCAGAGCAGCGCTCACTATTCTGCTGGGGCAGTCACTGTGTACATACATTACATTACTTATCCTGTATTATACCCCAGAGCAGCGCTCACTATTCTGCTGGTACAGTCACTGTGTACATACATTACATTACTTATCCTGTATTATACTCCAGAGCAGCGCTCACTATTCTGCTGGTGCAGTCACTGTG
This sequence comes from Leptodactylus fuscus, assembly GCF_031893055.1. Classification (NCBI taxonomy): domain Eukaryota; kingdom Metazoa; phylum Chordata; class Amphibia; order Anura; family Leptodactylidae; genus Leptodactylus; species Leptodactylus fuscus. The sequence continues at coordinate 181,197,797 of NC_134270.1, read as the reverse complement.
TACATACATTACATTACTTATCCTGTATTATACTCTAGAGCTGCGCTCACTATTCTGCTGGTGCAGTCACTGTGTACATACATTACATTACTTATCCTGTATTATACTCCAGAGCTGCGCTCACTATTCTGCTGGTACAGTCACTGTGTACATACATTACATTACTTATCCTGTATTATACTCTAGAGCTGCGCTCACTATTCTGCTGGTACAGTCACTGTGTACATACATTACATTACTTATCCTGTATTATTCTCCAGAGCTGCGCTCACTATTCTGCTGGTGCAGTCACTGTGTACATACATTACATTACTTATCCTGTATTATACTCCAGGGCTGCGCTCACTATTCTGCTGGTACAGTCACTGTGTACATACATTACATTACTTATCCTGTATTATACTCCAGAGCTGCGCTCACTATTCTGCTAGTACAGTCACTATGTACATACATTACTTATCCTGTATTATACTCCAGAGCTGCGCTCACTATTGTGCTGGTACAGTCACTGTGTACATACATTACATTACTTATCCTGTATTATACCCCAGAGCTGCGCTCACTATACTGCTGGGGCAGTCACTGTGTACATACATTACATTACTTATCCTGTATTATACTCCAGAGCTGCGCTCACTATTCTGCTGGTGCAGTCACTGTGTACATACATTACATTACTTATCCTGTATTATACCCCAGAGCTGCACTCACTATTCTGCTGGTACAGTCACTGTGTACATACATTACATTACTTATCCTGTATTATACTCCAGAGCTGCGCTCACTATTCTGCTGGTGCAGTCACTGTGTACATACATTACATTACTTATCCTGTATTATACTCCAGAGCTGCGCTCAATATTCTGCTGGTAGTCACTGTGTACATACATTACATTACTTATCCTGTATTATACCCCAGAGCTGCACTCACTATTCTGCTGGTACAGTCACTGTGTACATACATTACATTACTTATCCTGTATTATACTCCAGAGCTGCGCTCACTATTCTGCTGGTGCAGTCACTGTGTACATACATTACATTACTTATCCTGTATTATACTCCAGAGCTGCGCTCACTATTCTGCTGGTACAGTCACTGTGTACATACATTACATTACTTATCCTGTATTATACTCCAGAGCTGCGCTCACTATTCTGCTGGTGCAGTCACTGTGTACATACATTACATTACTTATCCTGTATTATACCCCAGAGCTGCACTCACTATTCTGCTGGTGCAGTCACTGTGTACATACATTACATTACTTATCCTGTATTATACTCCAGAGCTGCGCTCACTATTCTGCTGGTGCAGTCACTGTGTACATACATTACATTACTTATCCTGTATTATACTCCAGAGCTGCGCTCACTATTCTGCTGGTACAGTCACTGTGTACATACATTACATTACTCATCCTGTATTACACTCCAGAGCTGCGCTCACTACTCTGCTGGTACAGTCACTGTGTACATACATTACATTACTTATCCTGTATTATACTCCAGAGCTGCGCTCACTATTCTGCTGGTACAGTCACCGTGTACATACATTACATTACTTATCCTGTATTATACTCCAGAGCTGCGCTCACTATTCTGCTGGTACAGTCACTGTGTACATACATTACATTACTCATCCTGTATTACACTCCAGAGCTGCGCTCACTACTCTGCTGGTACAGTCACTGTGTACATACATTACATTACTTATCCTGTATTATACTCCAGAGCTGCGCTCACTATTCTGCTGGTGCATCACTGTGTACATACATTACATTACTTATCCTGTATTATACTCCAGAGCTGCGCTGACTATTCTGCTGGTACAGTCACTGTGTACATACATTACATTACTTATCCTGTATTATACTCCAGAGCTGTGCTCACTATTCTGCTGGTACAGTCACTGTGTACATACATTACATTACTTATCCTGTATTATACTCCAGAGCTGCACTCACTATTCTGCTGGTGCAGTCACTGTGTACATACATTACATTACTTATCCTGTATTATACTCCAGAGCTGCGCTCACTATTCTGCTGGTACAGTCACTGTGTACATACATTACATTACTTATCCTGTATTATACTCCAGAGCTGCACTCACTATTCTGCTGGTACAGTCACTATGTACATACATTACATTACTTATCCTGTATTATACTCCAGAGCTGCGCTCACTATTCTACTGGTGCAGTCACTGTGTACATACATTACATGACTTATCCTGTATTACACTCCAGAGCTGCGCTCACTATTCTGCTGGTGCAGTCACTGTGTACAGACATGACTTTGGATATGGGATGTCCCTCACTCCTTCCTAAAATCACCCAAACTACGGTAAATAATGACTTTGGAATAAATGCACAAAACACTTTATTTTGGTTGTCAAAATGGCCACAGCTTTATTAAACTCACAGAAGTAAAATAATGACAGAAGGAGTCAGGTGAAGCGCTAGACCATTGGGATTCACGAATACTGTGAGATCCCCAGCTGTCTGAAATACAGCACCCGGCCAGACAGCAATAAATAAATAAAGGGGGGCAGCACGCTCCGGCTTGCAATTCTAGCAGAGCCAGTACACTTTAAGGGCACCAACGACCCTGTGCTTAACCACTGTACCCGCCCCTGGATGACGTTACTATTACGACATCCTTCAGGCTGGCCATTTCTAAAGCTCAGCCTTTCACCACCATGAGGTTTAACCTCCTCTATTAGTTAAAATAAGTCCACAATAACTTGCCTGCAACTTCCACCTGACTCCTCAACCGCAAAAGTAAAGCTGTGACAGTTTATCAATGGACCATGTGACACGTAATACTTTATTACACACAACTGACTAAATAATGACAAACCCCCGACTCACAAAGAGTCATCCTACAGCACTCAGGAGAGGAAAAAACCCTGTGGAGGAAACCTCTAGGGAACCATGGCTGGAGGACGGCCCTTCCCTTGGGCTTAGAAGGATAATGCCCAACAATAACTCATCAGTCATCTCATAATTGAATATATAGAGCCAGATACACAATTACAGTAACAAAGCAATGATACAATAATACATTAGACAGGAAAACGTGAAAAAAGCAATTGCAACATAGTGATTAAAAGAGGGCGGGCGGGAAATGCTTCATCCAGGTCTTGTGATGAGAAAGAGGATGAAGATGGAGGAGATAGGAAGTGACATCTATTCCTAACTCCTCCCCCTACAGTAACACACTAAGCGCTGTATACTAAAGCAGAATATACACAGATATACACTCCTAAAGCAGAATATACACAGATATATACTCCTAAAGCTGTATATACACTGCTATATACTCCTAAAGCTGAATATACACATATATATACTCCTAAAGCTGAATATACACAGATGTATACTCCTAAAGCAGAATACACACAGATATATACTCCTAAAGCAGAATATGCACAGATATATACTCCTAAAGCTGTATATACACTGCTATATACTCCTAAAGCTGAATATACACAGATATACACTCCTAAAGCAGAATATACACAGATATATACTCCTAAAGCTGTATATACACTGCTATATACTCCTAAAGCTGAATATACACAGATATACACTCCTAAAGCTGAATATACACAGATATATACTCCTAAAGCTGAATATACACAGATGTATACCCCTAAAGCTGAATATACACAGATGTATACTCATACAGCAGAATATACATAGATATATACTCCTACACATACACATATCACTATAGCCTGCACCCGCATACACTGATACACTGATACACATCATGTGCTACTGACTGGTCTAAGAGTGTGACAGACAGACAGAGGGACTCCTATCTCTCTCTATCACTGCACTGATACACATCATGTACTACTGACTGGTCTAACAGTGTGACAGACAGACAGAGGGACTCCTATCTCTCTCTATCACTGCACTGATACACATCATGTACTACTGACTGGTATAACAGTGTGACAGACAGACAGAGGGACTCCTATCTCTCTCTATCACTGCACTGATACACATCATGTGCTACTGACTGCTCTAACAGTGTGACAGACAGAGGGACTCCTATCTCTCTCTATCACTGCACTGATACACATCATGTACTACTGACTGATCTAACAGTGTGACAGACAGACAGATGGACTCCTATCTCTCTCTATCACTGTACTGATACACATCATGTATTACTGACTGGTATAACAGTGTGACAGACAGACAGAGGGACTCCTATCTCTCTCTATCACTGTACTGATACACATCATGTGCTACTGACTGGTATAACAGTGTGACAGACAGACAGAGGGACTCCTATCTCTCTCTATCCCTGCACTGATACACATCATGTACTACTGACTGGTCTAACAGTGTGACAGGCAGACAGAGGGACTCCTATCTCTCTCTATTACTGTACTGATACACATCATGTACTACTGACTGGTCTAACAGTGTGACAGACAGACAGAGGGACTCCTATCTCTCTCTATCAACTTAAGTCCTTTCTGAATTTGAAAAATCATGTGACCATTTTCTGATTCCGTCTTGATTTTATGTGGTGCCGCCTGTTTGCAGCAACCAGTGTGACAGACAGTGACTCCTATCTCAATCTTTCTATCAATTAAACCAAAGTCTTCTCCTCCAGTCCTAACATTACATTTACCCAGAATCCCCCACACTGTATTATCTGAGTATTATTTCCTATCTCTCTCATATCCCCCCACACTGTATTATCTGTGTATTATTTCCTATCTCTCTCATCTCCCTCCACAAATTGGACACTTTCTCTTTCTGCCTGGGTTAGACAGAAAATCATCAGTGACCTTTGACGTAGTGTTCTTCCTGATTGGCTGTCCCTTGTCATGTGATTCTTCTTCTCTGCCTTCTCCATTCTTTCCACACAGCTGACAATATTTTAGCCGGTTTGTGCAAATTAAATCGCAAAGTTCAGATTTTTTTATAACCCCAAATTTTTGGATGGTTTGGGCCGCAGCTGATTTATTCCAAAGTAATTTGCTCATCTTTATATTTGACCAGTTTAGGGTTAAAGATACACTTCAAAATCTCTATTTATTGCTCAAAAGTTTTATTTCCATCAATTTTTTATAAAGAAATTAATTCCTAGTCCAGCACTTCTTCCCCGCACAGAACTGTAAGAGAAACTGAACTCTCATAAAACCAAAAGCAAAAGAGAGAACCAAGCAGAAATATACAACCAAATACTGACCAATAACTACATGGAAATATATTTTTATAAATTAAAAAAAAAAAAAAAGTATAAGGAAAAACAGCGCCTCTCTTATCCATGGACAGTTTCTGGTATTGCAGGTCATCCTTGAATGTTGTTGAGATGTAATACCAGGCACATCCCAGAGACAAGAGTGGCGCTATTTAAAAAAAAACAAAAAAAAACTTGCACCCGATCCCTCATGTGAGATTCTATTATATTTCAGTCATAAATCTGTGAAATTCTATCAGATACATAGACAGAAAATAACCCCAAGAGAAACAAAAGACCCCGAGAACACAGAGCAGTATCAGCACTACTGGAAGTAGGAACTGTCCGCTTGGTTGTTGTAGCAGTGTCAGAACTATTGGAGGTAGGAAATGTCTGCTTGGTTGTTGTAGCAGTGTCAGAAGTATTAAGAGAAGGAAATGTCTGCTTGGTTGTTGTAGCAGTGTCAGAACTATTGGAGGTAGGAAATGTCCGCTTGGTTGTTGTAGCAGTGTCAGAAGTATTAAGAGAAGGAAATGTCAGCTTGGTTGTTGTAGCAGTGTCAGAAGTATTAAGAGAAGGAAATGTCCGCTTGGTTGTTGTAGCGGTGTCAGAACTATTGGAGGTAGGAAATGTCCGCTTGGTTGTTGTAGCGGTGTCAGAAGTATTAAGAGAAGGAAATGTCTGCTTGGTTGTTGTAGCAGTGTCAGAACTATTAAGAGAAGGAAATGTCTGCTTGGTTGTTGTAGCAGTGTCAGAACTATTGGAGGTAGGAAATGTCCGCTTGGTTGTTGTAGCGGTGTCAGAAGTATTAAGAGAAGGAAATGTCTGCTTGGTTGTTGTAGCAGTGTCAGAACTATTGGAGGTAGGAAATGTCTGCTTGGTTGTTGTAGCAGTGTCAGAAGTATTAAGAGAAGGAAATGTCTGCTTGGTTGTTGTAGCAGTGTCAGAACTATTAAGAGAAGGAAATGTCTGCTTGGTTGTTGTAGCAGTGTCAGAACTATTGGAGGTAGGAAATGTCTGCTTGGTTGTTGTAGCAGTGTCAGAACTATTAAGAGAAGGAAATGTAAACCAGGGTGTTGGAGTTGCTGAAATTTCTGCATTCTTGCATGTTCTTCCTTGGGATGAGTATGCAGAACAGGACTTGTCATTAGCGCAGCCAAGTGTGGTATTAACATCTGTGAAGGAATAAGAATATATTAGTAATACACAATATTAGGTGACCTGCTGTATGTGATAGAAGGAAAGCTCCAGATATACAGGCTAAAGTCTACTATAGAGTTATACTGACCGAGGACTAAAGATTGTCCCTATGACCTCCATCAGGTTGGGATTACTCAGTATATCAGAAAAAACAGGATGAAAAACTAAAAGTATTATTATTATTATTATTATTATTATTATTATTATTATTATTATTATTATTATTATTATTATTATTATATTTCTGGTCTTTCTGCTCGGATGTCAATCCAATTGAAAAGCTCTGGTAGAAGTTAAAGGAAATGGTCCATGACAAGGCTCCAACCTGCAAAGCTGATCTGGCAACAGCAATGAGAAAAGGCCGGAGCCAGATTGATGAGGAGTCCTGTGTATCACTCATGAAGTCACTGCCTCAGAGATTGCAAGCAGTTAGAAAAGCCAGAGGTGGTGCAACAAAGTCCTAGTGATGTGTTGGAGTGTTATTTTGTTTGTTTGTTTTTCATGATTCCATATTTTTTTTCCTCAGAATTGAGTGATTCCATAATTTATTCCCTGTGCTTGTTCTAAAAATCTAACTATTACTGGGTACCATCAGCAGGAGCTCGGTACAGTGATAGAAAGTAGATAGAAGTTCATGGAAAGTATAGGGAGGAAATCCAAGAATAATTTGGAGTGGTTGCAGTGTCAGTAACAGAAAGAATCTTAATACATATTGTAGTACTCACTGCTGCTATACTGCTGCTCATTACTTATATCTGTGTGTACAAGGTGCAACACAACAAGCCTTTTACAGCCAAAACAGTGAATTATCAGATTGATACAGATACAGATGTGTATATGTTCTGAGATATAAGTGTATATACAGATGTGTTTATGTTCTGAGATATAAGTGCGTATACAGATGTGTATATGTGCTGAGCTATAAGTGTATATACAGAAGTGTTTATGTTCTGAGATATAAGTGCATATACAGATGTGTATATGTGCTGAGATATAAGTGTATATACAAATGAGGCCATTTTTAACTTGGCAGCTAATGGGTTAAGTAAACATGATGTTACCGCAGGTCAGTAGAATTCTTAAAGGGAATCCGTCACCAAAACCCAACACCTCTTCCCAGTCCCACAGATGGGTTGGGGTCACCTAAATCACAGCAGGTTTTTCCCTTGTAATTCTTACCTTCTTGGAGCAATGGTGACTCCTTCACTGGCCCACTGAGCTCATTTGGATATTAAGAAAAACTATTTCTTAGCAATGGAGACTCCGAGTCACAAGGAGAAGACACGATGTGATTCAGGATACACTCACCTATCTATTGGGTTGGGGGATATGTTGGGTTCTGGTGACTTCCACTAAAGTTTTGCAGTAAATTTGTGAGATCGCTCAGCACTCCTTTGTATGGCTCAAAATATCACTTCTACATTGGAATTATTTAAGCCTTTCCTAACATGCACTGCCTATACAGTAAAAGTCTGAAGGGATCAGAGTCAGACTGATGGTCCGTGGGCTCAGCAGATAAATGAGTCTATGTGCCCACCCTCAACAACCCCTGGAAATTTGACTGCTGTACCCTTCAAATGTGGGTGTCTTCTGCTGGACCATTATTGTGTTAGAGCCCGGACTACCCATTCTCTCCTCTGGTACTCTGGTGGTCCAGTCTGACACTGGCAGGGAGTTTATGTAGCCCAATCTACTTCAGGTATGAAACTTGCAACAAAAAGTTTTACAAATGTCATATTTACAAGCCATCATAATGAAAAGGCGTCACAGTGAGGGTGTGCTCTGATACAGGCTGGTGTAGATTTCAGGGTAGGCACATGGTTCACAGGTGGATGTGCCTAATTTTTGATAAGGCAAACTATAGAGATATTTAGTTTTTGGTTATGGTAGGGGACGGCATCTGACTTTTGCCTCAGGCAGCAGAATGACAAGGTGCAGCCCTGCCAGATGATACTGAGAATCCAATCCTATAATAGAGGACACAGAGAACATTCCTACTCCCCTGACTTACAGGGTTCTTGTCATTACCTGAGGTTGCATTGGAACATTTGGTCTGATCTCCTTTACACTGCTGAATGCTTGCTGTATTATTTGAATTTATTGTAAGACACTGGAATCCATTTTCACGAACTGCAATTGAAGAGATAAAATAAAGGGTTATAAGAAGTAAAGCAGAAATCTCCCCGCACTACTTATACCTACAATACATTTGGTCTGTAGAGGGCCTGAAGGGCTGATTGTAGCCAAATAACCCGCACCATGTACTAAAGAGAATCTTCCACCACCTCCACCAACTCCAACTCTTTGCATTTTTAGTAGACGCTGCACCACCAATACTGACAGAGTTAGAATGGGAACGGTGGGGGGAAGAGAAGAAGTGCCAAATGGGTTGGAATCAGTAAAGTAGCAACCATTAAAGGTTGAAAAGAGTTGGAGGAGATAGTGAAAGGTTTTCTTTAGGGCAGGGCTCCATGTTGCATAAAAACAACAGTTTGCCCACAGGGGAAACTGATGTGTTATGCTGGGTTCTGAGCTGTGTATCAAATCCTCTGATATGTGATACTGTGCTGAGCTGTGTATCGAATCCTCTGATGTGTTATGCTGGGTTCTGAGCTGTGTATTAAATCCTCTGATGTGTGATACTGTGCTGAGCTGTGTATCTAATTCTCTGATGTGTGATACTGTGCTGAGCTGTGTATCTAATCCCCAGATGTGTGATGGTGGGTGCTGAACTGTGTATCTAATCCCCTGATGTGTAATGCTATGTGCTGAACTTTGTATCTAATTCTCTGATTTGTGTCGATGTGTACTAAGCTTGGAAGCTAATCCTCTAATGTATGTTCGTGTGTGCTGAGCTGTGTATCTAATCCCCTGATGTGTTTAGGTGTGTGCTGAGCCGTGTATATAATCCCCTGATGTGTGATGCTGTGTGCTGATCTTTGTATCTAATCCTCTGATTTGTGTTGGTGTGTACTGAGCTTGGAAGATAATCCTCTAATGTGTGTTCATGTGTGCTGAGCTGTGTACCTAATCCTCTGATGTGTGATGATGTATGCTGACTTGTGTATCTAATCCTTATATGTTAAATACTGTGTGTTGACTTTTGTATCTAATCCTCTGACATGTGATACTGACATGTCATGCTGACCTGTGTATCTAATCCTCTGATGTGTCTATTTCAGTTTGGATATCAGTGTTGGATTGTACATGTGGAGTTACTGTGTTTATGGCCGTTGGAATATGAGTGAAAGACTTGAAGGTTACTGGCTAATGCAGGTTATTTTTTGGGAACACTGTATCTCATAAACATATGTCCAAGAGTTGAGATGCAATCTAAATCCTTCCTAGACACCTTTGTACCAAATTTGGTGAAGATCAGTCTAGTCATTTGGTCACGCATAAAGAACAGACAGACAGACAGACAAATAGACAGACAGACAGAAACACATTTGTATACATATAAGAGATAAAACCAATACACATACGGTCAGGCACTGGTGCAGTGCAGTTATCCTCCCTGCAGCAGCTGGAAAAATAATCCACACCGGTGTGAGAGAAACTGGTGTCACAGTATTGGGACGTTCCACAGCCTTTGGAAATGTTGGTATATCTGATACCTAGAATAAAAAATATTAACCAAAATAAAATTAAAAGAATGTTTATAAATAAAAGAAAAAGAAAAGAAAAACTGCTTTTATTCAAAAATTCCAAAAAGTAAAAGCGCTGTAATAATTTCTGCAATTTACGAAATGTTATTCAATTAAAAATATATAGTAAAATATTAGTGTAGCGTTATAGTCACTGCGATGTGAGCGGAATACTAAAATGTTAAAGTCCAACTCCCTTTTTTTCTATCAAACTTCCTTTTCATAGAAAACAGGTTGTAAAGTTCCCATTATCAATTCTGTAACTAAGACGCACTGGACTATAAGACGCACCTAGGTTTTAGAGGAGGAAAATAGGGAAAAAAAATTTTGAAGCAAAAAATGGTAAAATATTTAATATATGGGAGTTGTAGTTTTGCAACAGCTGCAAGGCCACATTGACAGGTGACCCTGCAGCTGTACGGGGATGCATAGAGTGGGTTTTTTTGAGGGCCAGAAGTACTTTTTAGTTTACCATTTTGGGGAATATCTATTGCTTAGATTGTATTGAAAAAAAACCCGGTGGTTTATGACATATGATTTTCTACTTTTATATATATATATATATATATATATATATATTCTAGGGACAGGAGGTGATTTAGAACTTTTATTTATTTCATATTCTTATTATATATTTTTAAAGCTTTTTTTTTTTTTTTTTTTACTATTTTATTCCCCCCCGGGGACTTGATCCTGCGGTCACTTTACAACTGTATTGCCGTCTATGGGACATTCTGTATATTAGTATTACAGCTGGTCATAGACCCAGCCGCAATACTAATATAGCAGTGACAGGCTTGGGAGCCTTCATTAGGCTCCCGGTTGTCACCCGAACAGGTCGGCTCTTGCGATATCGCCGTGCAGGAGCCGGCCTGCAACTTCACAGGTACGGGGCCGGTGGGGACCGGCCCAGGGGGAGAAGGGGCCACCGATACTGACCCGGCATCCGCTGTACTAGAGAGGCGGATGCCGGCGAGGGATAGACGCTGGCACATGTGCCGGGGCCTGAGACATCGCTCCTCTGCCCTGCCTGAAGCCAGCGGCGGGGGGACGGAGGAGCGGAATAGCATCGCCCCTCCCGCTGCTGGCTTCATGCAGGGCAGAGGAGCGCAGCGATGTCTCAGGCCCCAGCGTCTATCCCTTGCCGGCATTCGCCTCTCTATTACGGCGGGTGCCAGGTGCCACATTCAGACTATAAGACGCACCCTTCTTTTCCCCCCAAATTTTTGGGGAAAAAAGTGCGTCTTATAGTCCGAAAAATACGGTAATAGGGTTTAGCCGATCTTGAGATTTCAGGATCAATTTCAAAATCCGATTTCCGATCATTTTCCAGCCGATCCTGATCCGGATAGCGATCGTGAAATTTGCTCGATTGCCGATCGGGATCCGTTCTTTCCCGATCCTGATCACTCAACCCTAGCAATACAATACTATGTAAGCGGCCATTTTTCTTGTGGCTGTGAGCATGCGCAGTCAGCTTTCCCTAGGCCTGATGCCTAGAAATTACAATACCGCCACCGGCAGCGCTGCACCTCCCATGAGGCAACCTGAAGCGACCTCTTCAGGCGGCGCTATGCCAGGGCCCCGGGGAGGGCGGCATTTTTGCTTACCTAAGCCAGTCCAGGACAAGCTGTCACCTTAGGCTTAGCGTCACCTTAGCGTCACCGAGTGATGGATTGGGGAGGCCGCTGGAGCAGCGCTTTAAATTCCCCTCCATTATTCTCTTCTACAACTTACATCTAATGAAGGAAACTAAAATGTCAGTATATCCTGCACATAAGCCCCGCACTACAAGTACCAGGATGACGTGTTACCCAGATATAATTTGGAGGCTTTTAGAAAATGGAGAGAAAATGACAATAATTTACCTGAATCAGAATATTGCGAAAATGATGAAACACAGATATTGGAGCCTGAGCAGTTCACCGCGGGTCCTGTACAAGTAGTGCTTGTCCCATTACATTGGATGCAACTCAGACATTGCCCTGCAGGGGGAGACAATTATACATTTCATTACAAACATGCATACCTCCCAACTTTTGAAGAACTGAAAGAGGGACAAAATGTGCAGCACGCATAGCGCATCGCAGCAAATTTAGCTCCATCCACTTTTATGTTGACTCCGCCCATTCTCATTCATTTTTCATGTGCCCGCACACAATATAATCCTCCTACAGTCACCCGTAAATTATATGTCCCCTCTCTATCTCTCCCCCAGTTTCATATACACCCTTCATCTTCCCCCAGTTTAATGTCCCCCCATCTCTGCCCCCTGATTCATGTCGCCTCCATCTCTGCCATCAGATTCATGTCCCCCCCTCTATCTCTCCCCCAGATTCATGTCCCCCATCTCTGTCCCCAGATTCATGTCCCCCCATCTCTGCCACCAGATTCATGTTCCCCCATCTCTGCCCCCAGTTTCATGTCCCTCCATCTCTGCCCCCAGATTCATGTCCCCCCCATCTCTGTCCCCAGATTCATGTCCCCCCATCTCTGCCACCAGATTCATGTTCCCCCATCTCTTCCCCCAGATTCATGTCCCCACATCTCTGCCCCCAGATTCATGTTCCCCATCTCTTCCCCCAGATTCATGTCCCCCATCTATGCCCCCAGATTCATGTCCTCCATCTCTGCCCCAGATTCATGTCTCCACATCTCTGCCCCCAGATTCATGTCCTCCATCTCTGCCCCAGATTCATGTCTCCACATCTCTGCCCCCAGATTCATGTCCCCACATCTCTGCCCCCAGATTCATGTCCCCACATCTCTGCCCCCAGATTCATGTCCCCTCCATCTCTGTCCCCAGATTCATGTCCCCCCATCTCTTCCCCCAGATTCATGTCCCCTCCATCTCTGCCCCCAGATTCATGTCCCCCCATCTCTACCCCCAGATTCATGTCCCCCGTCTCTGCCCCCAGAATTATGTCCCCTCCATCTCTACCCCCAGATTCATGTCCCCATCTCTGCCCCCAGATTCATGTCCCCCCATCTCTTCCCCAAGATTCATGTCCCCCCATCTCTGCCCCCAGATTCATGTCCCTCCATCTCTGCCTGCAGATTCATGTCCCCTCTATCTCTGCCCCCAGTTTCATGTCCCCCCCATCTCTACCCCCAGATTCATGTCCCCCCGTCTCTGCCCCCAGAATTATGTCCCTCCATCTCTACCCCCAGATTAATTTCCCCAATCTCTTCCCCCAGTGTCATGTCACCCATCTCTGCCCCAGATTCATGTTCCCCCATCTCTGCCCCCAGATTCATGTCCCCTCCATCTCTGCCCTCAGATTCATGTCCCCCCATCTCTGCCCCCAGTGTCATCCCCTCCTTCATCTGCCCCCAGTTTCATGTTCCACCTCAATGTCTACACACAAAAACCACTTATACTCACCTTTCCCTTGCTCCCTCGCCGCTTTCTCTGCAGTCTCACTCAGAGTTGTAGGCACAATGTGACGTCATCACATCGTGTCTACACAGCCACTAGCCAGAGTGCAGCGGTGAAGCGAGGAGCTGAGCTGTGACAGCTCCTTGCTTTAGTCACGTATGTATTCAACTCAGATCTGCATCCTCCAGACGCAGATCTGAGTTGAAATCAGGACATACCTCCCTCCAACACCAAATGCAGATGGCAAGCAGTGTGCAGTGAAAGTACATGGACCCCATAGACTATAGTGAAATTCTACACCAAATTCCTCCCCATTTTCCTCAGTGTGAATGGACGCTTAAGGGGTCTAATGACTTTAGCAGACTTTGTAACGAATCCTGTGGTAACTGGGCGCAGGTAGAAGGAGAGAACCATTACATGTCTCTAGTCCCAGCACCGTCCTAACAGTGAGAACTACTACTGAAACAGAGCGCAACTCCCCTGCAAACTAGGGCATATATATATACACAAGTGTGCCCACCTCCCCACTCACAATGGCCCGACAGTTCTTAAGATAAGTCCCAGGGAATAGAACCAAATCTATCAGACATTTTGTCAAATTTTGTGAATATGCTATAAATATCTAAAATTGGAAATCCCTCTAATACACCATGGAGATCAGAAATCTAACGTCTAAGCTAAAGTCACTGGACACTAATATATACCAAAGAGAAAGCTGGAATAATAAGAATACATGTTATTTCTATAGTGCCAACATATTCCGCAGCGCTGTACAATTAGTAGGGTACAAGTACAGACAGAAAGATACATTACAAAGAAATAGTCACTGCACACAATGGGACTGAGGGCCCTGCTCACAAGAGCTTACAATCTATGAGGTAGAGGGGGTGATACAAGAGGTAGCAGGGGCGGTATTGCTTATACAGGGGTCAGACAATTCTGTAATAGAGGTGACTGTCATTACACAAACATAAAACTGCATGAGCCGTCACCAGTCGTGTCCTGTAACATGTGGATGAAGCTTGGACCTATAACGTTATATGATATTGTGTGGGGTAATGGGGGAGCGGGGACAGAGGAGGGGTCATTTTAGGGAAGGGTTTACGTTAGAATTTGTGATCGGCCGGTCCGATAAGATGTGTCTTTAGTTTGCACTTGAAGCTGTAGAAATTGGGAGTTAATCTGATTGTCCGGGGTAGAGCATTCCAGAGAAGTGGTGCAGCTCGGGAGAAGTCTTGTATACGAGCGGGGGAGGTTCTGATAATAGAGGATGTAAGTGTTAGGTCATTGAGTGAAAGGAGAACAGAGGATGTGTGATAGAGATGAGAGAGGAAATGTAAGGAGGTGCGGCATTATAGAGAGACTTGTGGGGGAGGGGGAGAACTTTATATTTTATTCTCTAATGAATAGGCAGCCAGTGTAGTGACCGGCACAGACCGGAGGCCTCGCTGTAGTGACCGGCACAGACCGGAGGCCTCGCTGTAGTGACCGGCACAGGCCGGAGGCCTCGCTGTAGTGACCAGCACAGACCGGAGGCCTCGCTGTAGTGACCGGCACAGGCTGGAGGCCTCGCTGTAGTGACCGGCACAGACCGGTGGCCTCGCTGTAGTGACCGGCACAGACCGGAGGCCTCGCTGTAGTGACCGGCACAGACCGGAGGCCGCTGTAGTGATCGGCACAGCCCGGAGGCCTCGCTGTAGTGACCGGCACAGACCGGAGGCATCGCTGTAGTGACCGGCACAGACCGGAGGCCTCGCTGTAGTGACCGGCACAGGCCGGAGGCCTCGCTGTAGTGACCGGCACAGACCGGAGGCCTCGCTGTAGTGACCGGCACAGGCTGGAGGCCTCGCTGTAGTGACCGGCACAGACCGGTGGCCTCGCTGTAGTGATCGGCACAGCCCGGAGGCCTCGCTGTAGTGATCGGCACAGACCGGTGGCCTCGCTGTAGCGTCTAGCCTGATAGATGAGCCTGGCCGCTGCATTCAGAATAGATTGTAGAGGGGAGAGTTTAGTGAGGGGAAGACGGATTAGTAAGGAGTTACAGTAGTCAAGGCGAGAATGAATCAGAGAGACAATAAGTGTCTTTAGTGTATCTCTGGTGAGGAAAGGGTGTATTCTGGAGATGTTTTTGAGGTGCAATTGAAGGAAAGGTCTGAGTCAAACAATGGATATATCAGGGACAGATCTATTAGATGGTGGAGACAGTAGTAGTTCAGTCTTAGAGAGATTTAGTTTCAGATAGAGCGAGGACATGATATTTGACTAACAAATAAAAATTAAAAATAAAACGAACATAAAACATTTTTGGAGGTAAAATCCAGAATATATATATATATATATATATATATATATATATATATATATATATATACACATATATATTTGATAAGTTTTATTGAAAGGTTTTTTGAAAAGGTATACATAACACAAATATATAAATAAATATTATGGAGAAATTAAAAGCCACATACAACAATAAAAGAAACAAAAGGAATCAATTTGTTTCATAAAAGGTAGTAGAAAGAGCCAGGAGTAAAAGGAAGGAGTTATACTAAGATTGAGATATAAGAAAGAATGTAGGAAAGAGCAAAGAGGTGGGAGAAAATCCAGCTCTATATTGGGAGAGTAAAGCCAGGGACATAATAGGAAATTGGACAGAGAGATAATGTGGAGTAGAATTTGGAAGCAGGATAATATCGGTGAAGGGTCACCTGACTATTGGGAGATGAGGGTAGAATTAAGTCAAATTGTTGGAGGAGATATGGGACTTGCGGTAACGGATCCAAGGGTTCCAGATTTTGAGAAATTGGTTGTGTGTGAACATTTTCCAGCTTAGTAGTTCTTCAAACCTCGCAATTTGGTCTGTCTTGTTCAGCCACTCAGCAATTGAAACAGACGAAGGCTGATGCCAGTGTAGGGGGATGAGCGTCTTTGCCATCTTGAGTAAAAGTGTTGCCAAGTTCCTCTTGGTAGGGGTAAATCAAGGTTGGGGAGCCGACAAACAGACTAAGGCCGGGGAGAGTGTCACTCGGCAAGAGGTGATTAAGCGGATGAGTCTCTGTACTTCTTTCCAGTAAGGCTGGACCAAATCACAATGCCACCATATATGTAGAAACGTGCCTTTCGACTTCCCACATCGCCAACAATCGGCGGAAGATGATATGTTGTATGAATAGAGTCACTCCGGAGTCTTATACCAATGTGAGAGGAGTTTGTAATGCATCTCTTGTAGGCGGACACAGGTTGAAAACCCTAGGGAGTGTTTGAGGATGTGAGATATTCCTGAAGATGTAAAAGATATTTTTAGTTCTTTCTCCCAGGACCGGATATAACCCGGTATAGCAAGAAAAGAGACAGAGTCCAAGTAAGATCTACAGGTGGCCAGTTTCCTGTTTAGGCGGTACCAGAGACAAGAGACTTCTCAAAAACGGTGAGTTCTCCGTATAGTTTGGGGGCCGATGTCAGGGAAGACGCATGCTTTCGGTAATGTAGATAATGGAGGAAAGTGATGTCAAGATCCGGGAGGAGTGCGCGGAGAGAGTCCTCAGATAGAGGTTTGCCATCTAGGAAGAGGTCATTGAGCGACTTGAGTCGAAGATGGGACCAAAAATCTTCATATAATCCGGAGGGCCGGCCTGAAAGATAAGGGAAGAGGTCTGCAGGTAGAATCTTGGAAGGCATCAGCATTAGATAACTCCCTACCTCCTTCCAAACAGTACAGGGCCCCAAGAATAGCAGGTCTGACGAGTGCTTTTTCAGCTGGTCTAGAGAAGGAAGCCATAAAAGCCGGTTGAGTTGTGATCCATAGCGGAGTTCTGCCATTTGGGTAATGATTTGACATTTTAGTGGGGAGACTAAAGACTGCCAAACAGCTAGCAAATTGGCTTTGTGTAGAGCCGTAGGGTCTGGCAAAGATATGCCACCTAATTTGCGCCTTCTCGTCAGAAGTTTCTGGGCCAATCGTGCTCTCTTCCCTTTCCAGATGAATTTGCCAAATAAGGAATGGATAAACGTCAAATACGCAGAGGGAAGCGGAATAGGAAGCATCTGGAAAGTGTAGTTTAGTTTGGGAACCACGTATGTTTGCAACAAGTTCTTCCTCCCCATCCAGGAAATGAATGGTAGGTCGTAAGACTGTAACAGGTTTCGTAGGTCCTGAAGCAAGGGCGTAAAGTTAGCCGTGAAGATGTCTGAGATTTGGGGTGTTAGCTTTATACCTAGGTATTGAATATAGTTTGAACGCCAGGTGAAGGGCGAGTCCTTCTTCAGTGATGCAACAAGACTTGGCGGCAGCGATACGTTTAATATTTCTGATTTAGAGTTATTAATTTTATAGTCCGAAAGCGAGCTGTACTCTTCTATCAAGGACGTCAATGCACACAGGCCCGTTTCCGGATTAGACACAAGAAACAGTACGTCGTCTGTGAAAGCCATATATTTGAGTGAGTGCGAACCTACTTGTAGGCCGGAGATGTCATCTCGGCGTTTGACAGCTTGTAGCAACATCTCTAAAGTCAAGATAAAAAGGGACGGGGATAGGGGCAGCCCTGGTGGGTGCCATTGGAAATTTGAAAAATAGGTGACAGTCAGGGGTGAACCATGGCTTTCTGCCGCCTAAGGCAGACGTCAGAATGCCGCCCCCCCCCAGCCCGAAGGAGGGGGCGGAGCGGAGGGGGCAGGGCCGAGCGGAAGGGGGTGAGGCCGAGCGAACGTCTTTAACAGGTAGAGAGCAGGCAGGGAGAGGACCTGCTCGGACCTGCTCTCTGCCTGAGCATGAGGGGCAGCCACTGGAGCAGCGCTGCTCCAGTGAACTCCCCAATCCACCGCTCAGTGACGGTGACCCTAAGCCAGTCCAGGACAGCTTGTCCTAGACTGGCTTAGGTCAGCAAAAATGTCGCCCTCCCCGTGGCCCTGGCATGGCGCCGCCTGAAGCGGTCGCTTCAGGTTGCCTCATGGGGGGTGCGGCGCTGGTGACAGTGTGTCGTTTACTTTCAGTCTCGCATACGGGCTGGAATACAGTGACAGAGCAGCTGTAATAAAGGGCTGTGGTAATCCAAACGCGCTCAGAGACTCTCTCATGTAGGTCCAGTTCACTCTGTCAAATGCCTTCTCGGCGTCAACGCCAAGAAGGACTAGAGGCAAGTTAGAGTTCTGAGAAAAGTCGATGGTATGAAGCAGACGGTGGGCGTTGTCCTTTCCTTCGCAGCCTTTGACAAATCTGGACTGTTCAACCTGAATAATCTTCGGAAGTATCGGTTGGAGCCTGAGGGCAAGAACTTTGGCCCGCAATTTCAGGTCAAGGTTTAGAAGTGAAATAGGACGTATACTACCACAGGAGGTAGGGTCCTTGCCTTCTTTAGGGATGAGGGCTATGTAATCTTCTTGAGTCTGCATTGCAAGCGTCTCACCTGACATCAAGTCATTGCATAGAGTAGTAAAATGAGGGAGCAACGTGCCTTTAAACTTCTTGTAGTAGGTCAGCGATAGACCATCTGGTCCGGGGCTTTTGCCTTTAGGAAATGTTTGTAAAGTCTCTTGCAATTTCTCTAGGGCAGGGGTAGACAACCTTTTTTGTTTGGTGTGCCGATTTAAATTAAAAAATCAAAGATGAGGTCCTCGGAGTGCCGGCAATAATTGTAAAGCCGACGGCACCTACACTAAAGTCATATAGCACAGGGGTGCTGCCATACTGTGATCCAAGCCACATGCGCTTACCACTATTTGCCTGGATACACATGTTCTTTTCCTTTAGAAGCAATGTAAGTACATGTGCAACCCACAATTAGTGGTAATGTATGTGGCTGGGAGCAGAGTGAGGTCATACCTGTAAAGAGCTGACACACAATGTACCTGTATGCTCCATCCAGTCCTCGGCTGTTAGTAACTTCAGTATTCTGTAAGGGAGAGTTCACACTACCGTCAGTGTCCGACAGCTAGTGTCCGCACAAGATTTTGAACAGACATTAGCAGCGGACACTAGCTGTTGGACACAGACGGTAGTGTGAACGCTCCCTAAGTGAAACACAGATTAATTTGTCGCTTTTAGTTCCTGGCGGTGCAGTAACAGCAAAACCCCAGCCAGGAATTAATCGGGGTCACACTTTCACAAAGTGGCCGCACTGGTGCCCAGGAACTGGATTTGGCTATAATTGCATCTAGTTACAGTGTCACCACCCAATAGAGTCACACTAAAGCTGAGGCCCCACATTACAAAAATGCTGATTTTTTTATTGCAGATTTAGCTGGGTTTTTTTCCGGTCAAAGCCAAGAATGGCTAGAAAAGGAACGGGAAATATATAGGAAGCTTCTTATATGTCTCCCTCCTGCTCAATCTACTCCTGGCTTCAGCTCAAAAAAACCCAGCAAAATCTGCAACGAAAAAAAGCTGTTTCTGCAACGTGGGGCTTTAGCCTAAGGCTGAGGCACAGGGAACACAGCTTTTTTTATTACTTATTTTGCTGTGTTTTTCTGAGCCTAAACCAGGAGTGGATTGAGCAGAAGGGAGACGTATAAGAAGCTCCCTATATATTTCCCATTCCTTCTGTAGCCATTTTTAGCTTTGGTTGAAATAAACCGCATGAAAATTTGCAACAAAAATGCTGCGTTTCTGCAACGTGGGGCCTCAGCTTTACGCCTCCTGCATATAAGTGGCACGCATGTGGTTTTCACTGACCTATATGTTAAAAATGAATTGACAGGGCCACAAATGCAGACAGATATAGAGGATGTATAGGACACATATAGGACCTGCTCCATAGTTTTCAATTTGGCCCAGATACACAGCCACAAAAAGAATGGCTGTATATATGGGTCAATTGAAATGTATAGGTCTGTACTTTTAGGGAGCGTTCACACTACCGTCGGTGTCCGACAGGTAGTGTCCACTCCTAGTGTCCGCTCAAAATCTCTCACGGACATTAGGAGCAGACACTAGCTGTGTCCGTGACACCTGTCATTCACTTAAATGGGCATTGGGTGCGTTCTTTTGCACTCCGTGCCTGTCCTTCCCCGTCCGCAAGTGAAGGTGTCCGACTTCTCAAGCGGTCAGAAGAACCCTGCATGCTCTAGCAGAGCACGGAAGGGACGCTCTCTCTCTCAATTTAGTGTAAGAAAGTTGCAGGCTGGCTGCCGTGCCAGCAAAATATGCCTCGCGTGCCACTCTTGGCACGTGTGCCAGGGGTTGCCGACCCCTGCTCTAGGGTAATTGGTTCCATAAGGCGTTCAGCGTCCTCCGAGCTAATCTGTGGGAGATGCAGGGAGTGTAGAAAGGATTTAACAGCTAAACAGTGCATCTCAGCATCGCGACTAGCAGATTGGTCAGACAGGTTGTAAAGGGCTGAATAGAAGTCTTTGAAAGCTTCACCAATTTCAGGGGTAGAGTGAAGAAGCTTTCCTGCGGGGTCCTTGACCGCTTTAATGTGGGATTTTGCTTTCGCCTTTTTGATCAGGTGAGACATTAATTTGGATCCCTTGTCCCTGTGTGCAAAAACCTTAAACTTGTAAAAAAGCTGGTGTTTAGTGGCCCGTTGGTGTAAAATGCATCGCAGTTGTTCTCGTAGAGTGATCAGGTCTTTCTGCTTCGTTACCAGTGGCGTAACTACCACGGAAGCAGCAGAGGCAGCTGCCACAGGGCCCTGGACATCAGGGGCCCGGTGACAGCTGCTACCGCTGCTATCATTATTCTCGGAGGTCTTTTCGGACCCCCGAGTATAATGATCGGGGCCCCCTGTTGGTGGAATACTTTCCACCAACAGGGGGCCCCGAAGCTGCAGCAACGGCTGAAACACAGGAGCTGTAGCTCTGGCTCCTCTCAGCGCTTCAGGACGCTCCCCCTCTCTCCCCCCTCCCTTTCTCTGCCTGCCCTCTGCCCACCAATGAGAGGAGGAGGCGGGGCTTATCCCTGCCGAGCTCCTGCCCTCCTGCACTGGAGGAAGAAAGGAAGAAGGAAAGTGAAACTAAAGCTACACAGGTACGTACTGGGGTTATTATACTTAATGTCAGGCATTTGGGGTGATTACTTTTGTTTTAGAAACTCCATGTGCCTCATATTAATAGCACTTAACCCCATCATGTCCCTCACATTAACCTCTGTGTGCCTCACCATAAGAGTTACTGATATGTGAGACATATGGGGGTAATAATAATGAAGATACTTTATTATTACCTCCATGTCTCTCACATATCAGTAACTCTTATGTGAGGTACACAAGGGTTAATGTGAGGGACATGATGGGGTTAACTTCTATTAATATGAGGCACATGGAGTTACTAAATTGTAATGCACAGGACCAGATTTTTTATCCACAATTGTCCTGGTATAGCGGTCAGCGGGTGACGTGACAGTATTTAGTCCTGTAGGGGCCACTATGGGACATAATACTGTGTGCAGGGGCCACTATGGGGCATAATACTGTGTGCTGGGCCACTATGGGACAATATACTGTGTGCAGGGGCCACTATTGTTCATAATAGAGTGCGCAGGAATGCGTAGGAGGGACTCGGTCGAGATCTTCGGTGTCGGGGGGGCCCCATGTCAAAAGATCACCACGGGGCCCCGCCATTCCTAGTTACGCCACTGTTCGTTACGTATGCTTGTCTCTTATGTATGTGTTCAATGAGAGCTATTTGTTTCAGAAGAGAGTCAATCTCCTTCTGTCTCAACTTCCTAACTTCTGAAGCTTTTGAAATCAACACTCACCGGACAAAAGACTTATGAGCTTCCCACACCGTGCCAAGAGAGACATCTGGCGTCATTTTTAGACTAAAGAATTCTTGAAGCTTCTCTTCAATATCTTTCACAATTTCTGGGTCTTCTAGAAGGTGTTCGTCCAATCTCCATGTCCATTGTCTCGGTGTGAGGTCCATAAAAACTATTTCTGCTGACACAGGAGCGTGATCAGAAATACTAATACATCCAATCTCCGAGCTTTTCACTGAAGAAGTCAGGTAGGTGGAGCAGAAGATGTGATCCAATCTCTGGTACGAAGAATGTTTCGGGGAGAAGTGTGAAAAGTCCTTGTCTGATGGATGTAAAAGCCTCCAAGCGTCAACTAGCTGCATGGCAGACAATTCGTCATGGAGTTTTGCCAGAGTCTTTTGTGAAATAGCCAATTTGCCTGTAGAAGAATCTATTAAAGGATTCAAAGCCACATTAAGGTCTCCTCCTAGGATGACGTCGCCAACTGCAAAGAGGCGAAGATCATGGAGTGCCGATATTATCCAGGGGACTTGAGCGTGGTTCGGGGCGTATAAATTAGCAATAGTGACCTTCTGAGTGCCCTTGATAAAAAGGAGACGGCCATCAGCGTCAGTGGGCTGTTGTTACGTGTATATGTAAAAATAAATAACACAACCAGAACGGCTAAGCTGCAGAGCACTGCGGCGAGGTCCACAGGCCCAGATGGGCAGCCGTATGTCTGAATTATGCACCACCAGTTGAACTGCACTGGCAGTGATGTTGTGCAACCCAAATGTGAACTGGCGGCAACAGACTCTCTCCAGTTACCGTCACTGGGGGAGCGTGCCAATGTATAGCAGTTGAGCAAATGCAGCTATCAGAATCCCCTGCTATTTACAGCAGGAGAACCAGGCCTTAGCATGTGCTTCACTACACTGCAAACACAAGACTGCTGTTAGGATGGGCTCTCGCAGGTTCGCTTTCAGGCGCACAGCGCCACCTGCGGGCCAATCCAACCCTCGCCCTCGACGTCGGACGGTGAGACGACTAGAGGCTAAGTCCTGTTTTTGCCACACTGAGCATGCCCGGTGAGGTCATGGGCACCGCCCTGTTGGGCGGGGACTTCCCTTTAAATAGCTTGAGTTTCCGCCGCCCGGCGCTCACACTTAAAATCAAACTGGGGAATGACACTGCAGGGACAGGTTCCAGCCAATGTTAGGTGACAGGTTAGGCCTCTGTGTGGGGATACCTCTGTCTCTGACTCTAGGAACTTTTAGGCAGAACCAGTAAAGCCTGAATTCTGACAGCTCCACACTAGGGCTTGGGTGCAGCAGACGCTGTCCCAGCCCGTGGCACTGCAGCAGGTGTGGTTTCACTAGTTAGTCCACTGCTTGTCTCCCGCCACTGCTACTCCTAGGGGTTAAGGAGTTCTGTTTGATTTTCTGACCAGGGGTGATGTTAACCCCTGGCAGCCCGGTCTGCAGCCTAAGCTCAGGTGCAGTCCCCCAGTAAAGATTACTGGTGCACGGCTATTGCAGCTAACTTCCAGTTAGAGCTGTATACACACCACTCACCCAGTGAGGTAACTGGGGTGAGTCCTCCTTGGCGGCTAGTGTATGTTAAAGCCGCACCCACATCATTCACACCCAGTGAGGTTAACTGGGGTGAATTCCCTTTGCAGCCCAGTCCACATTGGGAGCTGCACTGTCTCCTTTCTGCAGTAAAATTAACTGGTGTATGCGTGTTACCCCTGTACACACCAACGCAGTACTGCAGCTTGTCCAGACACATGGCCGCCCCAGAGGCTTGTGGACCTCACTGCAGTGACCTGCAGTCTAGCGGTTCCATGGTTAAAAATATTATTTTTATATTTGCACACAGAACCGTAACATAAGTGTGAGCCAGAGGTCTTGCCGGTATGTCTGAACACGCACAGTTGCAGCACTACGTGCAGCAGCTGGAGGCTCGTCTGCAATCGCTGGAACAGCGAACACCAGCAACAGGGGATGCCCCCCTCACTGCACAAGCGTTAGCGCAAGCCTTGGTCCAGACATCACCAACCACGGGCGCAACCCTCCGTCTGGCTCTCCCTAATAAATTTTCAGGAGAGTCGAGGGAATGTAGGGGTTTCATAAGTCAATGCACAATTCATTTTGAGGTACAGGCCGCCGCATTCCCCACCGAGAAAAGTAAGGTGGGGTTTGTAATCTCCCTCCTGGCCGGACGGGCATTAGAGTGGGCTACGCCACTATGGGAGAGGGGCGATCCTGTCACCACTCGCGCCGTAACCTTCTTAGGGTCCCTGAAACAGGTCTTCCTGGGTCCATGGGTCACCTTTGACTCGTCTCTGCAACTACTTGACCTAAGCCAGGGTTCGGGAACAGTTAGTGACCACGCAGTCCAATTTAGGACACTGGCATCGGAAATTGACTGGCCGGATAAGGCTTTGGTGCCGGTGTTCTGGAGAGGATTGTCCTCCCATATCAAGACGCGTTGGCAACTCGTGAGGTGCCCCTGACCCTGGAGGCACTAATCAGCCTGGCCACTCGCATTGACTTGCGGCACAGTGCCCGAAAGCTGGAAGTAGCGGCCAGCCGAAACCGTATCCGTTTGGCCCCCATATTCCCTTCCTCCAGCTCACCCGCACCGCCAATACAGGGTGCGGCTGAGCCACCTCCCGGCGTCCGAGGCGTGATTACATATGCCACTTCTGCCGGCAGCCAGGACACCTCTCTTCTCACTGCCCTAGGGAGTCGGGAAACGGCCGTCGCCGGTGTCCATTGGTGGGGGATTACTAGCCATGCCTACCTCACCCACCAAATTAATTTTCACAGTTCACCTAGTGGAGGGCACCCGCACCATACCTGCCAAGGCATGTATAGACTCAGGTGCGGACGGGGTTTTCATGTCGTCTGAGCTTGCACGCAGGAAGGGCATCCCCCTGGTGTCTCTGTCACAGCCTGTTAAGGTGCGGGTCGTGAATGGCTCCATCCTGCCTGTGGAGATCACCCAGCAGACTGTGCCGCTAGGCATGACCTTTTCCTCTAAGCATAGGGAGACCATTTCCTTCTTGTCCTTGCATGAGGGTATGGATGACCTCCTCCTGGGTCTCCCCTGGCTGCGTCAACACTCCCCACAGATTGGCTGGGTCACGGGGGAGATACTGTCCTGGAGTGAGCAATGTCACCAGCACTGCCTCTTACAATCAGAGGGAGTCTCCCTACAACCTGTGACATCTGACCTGACAGGTCTACCGCCCCAATATTCTGCCTTTGCAGATGTCTTCTCCAAAAAGTCGGCGGAGTGTCTGCCACCACACCGTCCCCATGATTGCCCCATAGAACTGACTTCTGGGGCCATGCCTCCTAGGGGACACGTGTATCCTTTGTCAGTGCCTGAGACTGAGGCCATGACAGAATACATTAGGGATAACCTCGCCCGAGGCCTTATCCGGAAATCTGTGTCACCAGCGGGCGCAGGTTTCTTCTTTGTGGAGAAGAAAGATGGGTCACTACATCCTTGTATCGACCATCGGGGCCTAAATGCTGTGACAATAAAGAACAAATACCCCCTTCCGCTCTTTTCAGAACTGTTTGACAGGCTACGGGGGGCTTCTATTTTTACTAAACTAGATCTGAGAGGGGCGTATAACCTGATCCGCATTCGTGAGGGTGACGAATGGAAAACCGCTTTTAACACCCGCGATGGCCATTGTGAGTGCCTGGTGGTGCCTTTTGGCCTGTGCGGTGCCCCGGCGGTTTTTCAGGGCTTCGTGGGTGGTGTCTTCCGGGATCTGCTTCGGGTGTCGGTGGTCGTGTGTCTGGGCGACATGCTTGTTTTTTCCTCGGACCTCCGCTCGCATCGTGCCGCTGTTGCTGGGGTTCTGGGGCGTCTCCGTGCGGGCCGGCTGTGCGCTGGGCGGGGGGGGGGTGCCTGTTTGGGTGGTCTTCTCTGCCCTTCCTGAGTTACATTATCTCGGGGACAGGTCTGGCTATGGACCCGTCCAAGGTGGCATCAGTCCAAGAATGGCCGGA
This sequence comes from Leptodactylus fuscus, assembly GCF_031893055.1. Taxonomy (NCBI): domain Eukaryota; kingdom Metazoa; phylum Chordata; class Amphibia; order Anura; family Leptodactylidae; genus Leptodactylus; species Leptodactylus fuscus. The sequence goes on along the minus strand of NC_134270.1, from coordinate 181,171,648 downwards.
GCCACGCTCCCTTAAAGCCATCCAGCGGTTTATGGGCTTTATTAACTATTACCGCCAGTTCATCCCACATTTCTCTACCTTGGCGGCACCGCTGGTGGCCCTCACCCGTAAAGGCATGAACCCCAAGGTCTGGACCCAGGAGGTTTCAGAGGCCTTTTCTTTGCTGAAATCTCAGTTTTCACACGCCCCTATTCTGCACCGCCCAGATTTGGATGAAACTTTCTATGTTGAGGTAGATGCCTCCTCAGTTGGTGCGGGAGCGGTCCTCTCGCAGAGGAGCGCACAGGGAAGAGGGCGTCCCTGTTTCTTTTTCTCCAGGTCGTTTTCTGCCGCTGGGAGAAATTATTCTATCGGGGATCGTGAACTACTAGCTATGAAATTGGCTTTTCAGGAGTGGCGACACCTTTTAGAGGGATCCAGACACCCCTTTGAGGTTTATACTGACCACAAGAACCTATTGTACCTTCAGACCGCTCAACGTCTGAATCCTCGTCAAGCCAGGTGGTCACTCTTCTTCTCCAGATTCAACTTCACCTTACACTTTCTACCTGGAGAAAAGAATGTACGAGCTGATGCTCTTTCCCGCTCGTCTGACCCGCTTGATGAGGCCACTGAGATGGAGAGACTCATTATCCCTTCCGAGAAGGTTCAGGTGGTATCTCCGCTCTCCCAGGAGCGGGTACCACCTGATAAAACTTTTGTACCCCCAGATAGCCGTCAGGAGATGCTCGCCTGGGCGCACTCCTCGCGCATTGGGGGACACTTTGGCAGCAGGAGAACACAAGAACTGCTGGGCAGATCATATTTCTGGCCTGGAATGGCTCGTGATGTTAGGGAGTTTGTGCGGGCATGTGTGCCCTGCGCCCGTAATAAGTCTTCCAGGGAGTTGCCCGGGGCACCCAGTTCTCAGCACGTTTCTGGCAAGAACTCTGTCGACTGATGGAGGTCGAGCTCTGCTTCTCCTCGGCCTATCACCCCCAAACGAATGGTCTGGTGGAACGCATCAATCAGTCTCTGGTGACGTATCTCCGCCACTTCGTCTCCGCTCACCATGATAACTGGGCATCTTTGCTCCCATGGGCAGAATTTGCCCTCAATAATGCCCTAGCTGACGCCACAGGGAAGACCCCGTTCATACTAAACAATGGGCAACACCAACGTGTACCAGTTCCTTTCCCGGCAGAGTCCCCGCTGCCCGCGGTTAAGGAGTGGTCCACAGAAGCACAGTTAGTGTGGGATTCCACGCAGGAGGCTCTTGCTGCCTCTAAGGAAAGGATGCGGGCCACGGCTGATGTTCGCCGCCGTCCTGGTCCATCCTTCCAGCCTGGGGACCGAGTGTGGCTCTCAACCAAGCATATTAGGTTGAAGGTGGCATCGGCTAAATTTGCCCCACGCTATGTGGGCCCCTTTGAGGTTATTGCCCAGGTGAACGCGGTCACATACCGCCTTAAACTCCCCCCCCCGTTGGCGCATTGCAGACACCTTTCATGTCTCGCTGTTGAAACCAGTGCGCACTAACGCCTTCTCCTCTCCCATACCCCCGGAGTCTGAATCCGCAGAAAGCGACTTTGAGATCGATTCTATTCTCGATTCCAGGGAAATCCGGGGACAGAAATTCTATCTGGTTGATTGGACAGGTTTCGGTCCCGAGGATCGGTCTTGGGTGCGCGCGGAGGATGTGAACGCACCAGACCTTGTTGCGGCTTTTGAGGGGGGGGGGCGCTAGGAGGGGGGGTAATGTTAGGATGGGCTCTCGCAGGTTCGCTTTCAGGCGCACAGCGCCACCTGCGGGCCAATCCAACCCTCGCCCTCGACGTCGGACGGTGAGACGACTAGAGGCTAAGTCCTGTTTTTGCCACACTGATCATGCCCGGTGAGGTCATGGGCACTGCCCTGCTGGGCGGGGACTTCCCTTTAAATAGCTTGAGTTTCCGCCGCCCGGCGCTCACACTTAAAATCAAACTGGGGAATGACACTGCAGGGACAGGTTCCAGCCAATGTTAGGTGACAGGTTAGGCCTCTGTGTGGGGATACCTCTGTCTCTGACTCTAGGAACTTTTAGGCAGAACCAGTAAAGCCTGAATTCTGACAGCTCCACACTAGGGCTTGGGTGCAGCAGACGCTGTCCCAGCCCGTGGCACTGCAGCAGGTGTGGTTTCACTAGTTAGTCCACTGCTTGTCTCCCGCCACTGCTACTCCTAGGGGTTAAGGAGTTCTGTTTGATTTTCTGACCAGGGGTGATGTTAACCCCTGGCAGCCCGGTCTGCAGCCTAAGCTCAGGTGCAGTCCCCCAGTAAAGATTACTGGTGCACGGCTATTGCAGCTAACTTCCAGTTAGAGCTGTATACACACCACTCACCCAGTGAGGTAACTGGGGTGAGTCCTCCTTGGCGGCTAGTGTATGTTAAAGCCGCACCCACATCATTCACACCCAGTGAGGTTAACTGGGGTGAATTCCCTTTGCAGCCCAGTCCACATTGGGAGCTGCACTGTCTCCTTTCTGCAGTAAAATTAACTGGTGTATGCGTGTTACCCCTGTACACACCAATGCAGTACTGCAGCTTGTCCAGACACACGGCCGCCCCAGAGGCTTGTGGACCTCACTGCAGTGACCTGCAGTCTAGCGGTTCCATGGTTAAAAATATTATTTTTATATTTGCACACAGAACCGTAACAACTGCCGGGGTTAACTTCACTCCTGGTCAGTCAAAACAACAAACTCCTAAAACTACCAGGAGATACGAAGCAGTAGGACAAGGAATGGGTGGACTGGTTCCAAGGGGCAGAGCCAAGGAATTCTAGCTGGATCCCTACTCAGCTCCTAGATTTGTCTGGAACCTGGCCCTAACCTCCTGTCTCAACATATTTTAAGCAAAGTGTGAGCACCGGGCGGGCGTCAGCTCACACTATTTAAAGGCTAGTCCCCGCCCAACAGGGGCGGTGGCATGACGTCACCGATCATGCTCAGTGTGGCCAAACTGGGACTTAGCCTCAGAGCGGACCCAAAATATCTGAGCATGCTCAGTGGGGAGAGAACGGCACTTAGCCTCTGAGCGGCTCCAAAATGTCTGAGCATGCTCAGTGGGACAAAAGCTGGACTTAGACTCCAGACATCTTCCTGCACAACGCCGAGGGCACTGTGCGCCGTGATGGAAGCCTGCGAGACCCGATCCTAACAGCTGCTGTTCACAGACAAAGGGAATAGAGTTACGTATTGCAATTGCCACCCCCTTGGAAGCTGAAGAAGGATGTGAGTTAAAGAACCACTGGGATAATTGGGATTTGGGCATATTCGGGTGTATCTAGGCCTTAAAGTGGGTCTCCTGGAGCAGCAAAATCTCAGTACGCAGGCTTCTAATTACTCAAAAAGCACTGTGTCTTTTCTCCAGGGTGTTGAAACCATTAACATTGAGCGAGGTGAATGTAACAGAGGCCATCCTGTGTAGGAATAGAAGTCAACTTGTAGACTGAAGTGGTTCAGGTATTAGGTCAAATTAGAGGGCTAGGAGAAGGGAAGAGGGAAGTAGAGAGAAACACTAGCAGGGATTAGTGGAGTTGAGTATAACAACATATAAAAGAGTGGGTCAATGTAGATAACAGTGAGAGCAATAAGTCAACTTGTCAAGCACGAAAACATTAAAGGGATTCTACCATTAAACTGGTGTCTCAAAAAGTTGGTGAGACTAAACGAACAAATACCAGAAGTCAAAGAGAATGAGACTGGCGGTTAAGTAACTGAGGCGTCCCATATATATAACAGGTACATCTATCCTGGAAGACAAAATAATCATAGCAAAACAGCTAACTGTAATGTCCACACAGTAAAATAACGGTCAACTAATGCAATTCTGCGGAAGAGGGACACGTTTAAGACACAGCATTTAAGTCCAAAAGCTTATATGGGACAACCAATCACAAACTGTAGTAATAGCAAGGGTATATCTGCCTTCAGTCCTGCTGAAGTGGGCGTAATTGAGATTTCTTCCCTTTTGGGGACTTATGTCTGAAAGTAGACGATTTCAAGCGCAGGTCGGGTCGGGCAGATCCGGGAATTCAGGAAGATCAGGTGTAGGTGACGAAGAGGGAATATCTATAGGATCCATACGTAGAAATCGCCATAGGGCCGGGAGGTCATGCAGAGTATGGATAGCAAGCCTCCTACCATTATAGTTGATCGCCAGCCCAAAAGGATATAGCCAAGCATATTAAATGCCTTTAGACCTCAAGAGTTCAAGGAGGGGGCGTAAAGTGCATCTCTTGGCCAGGATGGAAGGGGCAATATCTTGGTAAATGGACACGTCTTCTTCACCTAGAGTGATGGAGGGGTGTGTCCTAGCTGCTGAACAGATGGCCACAGCATCAGGATAGGAAAGCAGGCCGCAGATCACGTCACGTGAGGGCTCTCCTTGTTGTGGTTTTGGCCTCAGTGCCCGGTGGATCCGTTCGATAGCAATTGATGAGATGCGATCCGGACCAAGTAATTCGGAAAATAAATCAGAGGCCATTTTTGGTAAGGCTTCTGGGGTGCAGGATTCCAAAAGTCCTTTTATTCTTACGTTCTTCCGGCGGCTACGATTCTCTTGATCCTCTATGAGGGTGAGACAACGGTCGATATAATCTTTATGTAAGGCAGTTTGAGAGTTAACAGATTCGGAATATGATGTAACTGAAGTGTAAGCATTTTCTAGGTTTGGGACCCGGTTGCCCATAACTTGCATCTCAGCTTTAATATCGGCCAGTTGTTGGAGAACCGGGCCTAGAGCAGCATTCAACGCCTGTTGCAAGAAGGATCTGGAGAAGATACTATCTTCCAGACGGTCAGTACCTGCATTGCTATCAGCGTCTGAGTCGTCTCCCGAAACCGGATCTCTGGTGGTGTCAGAGGTCATTTTTAGGGATCTTGCTGGTGATTGGGCATTCTTCTTTTTAAGAAACTTTTGCAAGTCTCCTTGAAGTTTGGTAATTTTTGGGGTACCTGACCCTTCTGTGCCTTTCTCTTTACTTGGTTTGACCATTTTAATGATGCAATAACGATGGGGGGTGGTAGGAAAGGAGCCAGAACGCAGGCAGTTCAAGCCAAGGATATCGTTAGATAAAAAATCAATGCAAAAAGGGAGAAACTGGAGAGGTTGTGTAGAGGTAAAGCTCCCTGCGTCTCGGGTCAGATGAGAAAGTCACTGTTAACAAATATTTATGATGGAGACATAAGATATAAAGTAAGACGGAAGGATTCCTTAGACTAAGATGGTGTTAGGTCAAAGATCGATCTCGTGGTAAGAACGTAAGATGTGATAGGATCCTTGAAAGTCTTAAGAAAAACTGGTAATGGCAATCAAAAAATACACTCAAGAAGAGAGCTGGTCTGGCAACAATCCGTGACTGCCGAGGTGTTGGGATATGTCAGCAGGGAGATAGTCAATAAGTAAACAGTCCCTGGATTAACCCCAGTCAAGAGGGGGTTAAAGTAGTGTGTCCAAGCAGACCAATACAAGTCGCTGGGGTTGTAGAAAGTAAGAGGCTGAATGTCCTACCTCATCCAGGGCTTGTTGAAGGGATAGGCGCTTCAGTGCTCTGTCAGTGAAGTTGCAGTGCTATAGTAGATGACAGCCTAAAATGGCGGGCATCAGTAGAGGCAGGGCGGCCACCGTGTAAAAAGCAGGGACTGGGAACACACTGACGGCACACAGCGGTGAGCTGCAGCAGCTTCCTCAGACAGGCCGGTTAGCAGCTCCGGACGGGTAACGCTGCTGGGAGGATTGGAAGAGAGCCGAGAGAAGTCCGTCACTATCATACACAGGGCTCCAAGATGGCGGTGGTGTAGCGAGGCAGGAAGGCCGCAGATGGATCCGGGGACCAGGACGTTCCAGAAAGCGGGGAATCAGTCTAAATAAAGTAAGTGTCCCTTGTGGAGAGTGGGAAACAGGTTTCCAGGAGGGATAAAAGCTTGTAGCAGGCAGGTTAAGAAAGATTTTCCCGGAGTCAGCCGGAGCTCCTCAGAAACACAGCCGGAAAGGTGTCCGGCGAAGCCACGCCCCCCAAATCCAGAATATATTTTAGATCTATAATAAGAAAGGAAATAAGAAACCATAAGGAGAACTTACCAGGGTGAACCAGGGCCAGTAATAGACAAGCAAGTCCAGTGAGGTGCTTCATATTAGCAGCTGGTGTGTAAGAATGTCTGACCAAACAGGAACATGCCGCAGTTATATTGTTGCAGCAGCGGAGCCCTCTGGGTAGCCCAATATATGGAGGAGGAGACATCATTAGATAATGTCTTTGAGGAAATAGTGACTGTGCTGATATGTGACATATTTTGTTCGCTTCAGAGTTATGCAGAAGTTGTGATGTTGGTATGGACCAGCTTTAGGGAGAATTTTACTCTCTAAAAAAATATGTATCTATATTCATACATCTGTATCCACCCGGTAAGGTGCGGCGGATTCCTTTACCCTTATGTGATAAACGGATTCTGCCACCTACGTTGCAGGGACTAAACCAAGAGCAGGTCCTTGTGCCCCTTTCCATGGCCGGGATAATAAAAGAAACCTTTATAGTGATCGAAAGATAAGTAAATGAATCTTATTAAGAAGAATCATTGACGAAAGCCAAGAACACAAAATATATACAGAACCGAGCAACAAAGCTCACAATATTTGGCACAGGGTCATGTCAACCATTGTGTAACAGCCCTTCTTCTTCTTCTTACAACAGTCTGTATATGTTGGGGAAGCCTTTCAGGATGTGTAACTTGGCTATGACATTGTAACGTACGCAGCCATTTGAACTCCTGTGCCATCATTTGGCCACATTCTACGATTACAGAGGTGTGTCCACTCATGGTTACCTGCTCCCAGATTCTTGTCATTCTGTGTTGACACGGTTAACTTTTGTGTGCTTATGATTGACAGCTTATCCACCAATCAAGCCTGGGGTGGTTTCTGAACTTCCTTCAACTGGCCATCTGCCCACACATACACACATGGTTATTGGCTATTGTGTCTCTGACCTTGCTGAACAATTTCACTTACTCTTGTGTTCACTAACCTATGTTTTTTGGCTTTTTTGATAACTCTTTGGATTGTGATTTGGTACTGCTTTGTCTCTCTGGTTTAACCCTTGTCTTGTCCTGTTTGTGTATCACTTACCTAGAGTACGGTTTGTTGTCCAGTTGTCTCTGTCATCAGCAAAGTTGCAGCAAATAGGTAGAGACACGAGCTCGGTTGACTTTTAGGGCTCACGATCTCGGTCTTCCTTTTCACTAGCAGCGTTGTGTGGGAATTACCTTTAGGTAGTATAACAGATATAGGTACTAGTGTCCATACATACACACACACACACATATATATATATATATATATATATATATATATATATATTTGGCCAAAAGTATTGGCACCCCTGCAATTCTGTCAGATAATACTCATGTTCTTCCAGAAAATGATTACAATCACAAATTCTTTGGTATTATCTTCATTTAATTTGTCTTCAATGGAAAACCACAAAAAAAATTGTCAAAAAGCCAAATTGGATATAATTCCACACCAAACATAAAAAGGAGGTGGACAAGAGTATTGGCACTGTTTGAAAAATCATGTGATGCTTCTCTAATTTGTGTAATTAACAGCACCTGTTACTTACCTGTGGCACCTAACAGGTGGTGGCAATAACTAAATCACACTTGCAGCCAGATGAAATGGATTAAAGTTGACTCCACCTCTGTCCTGTGTCCTTGTGTGACCACATTGAGCATGGAGAAAAGAAAGAAGACCAATGAACTGTCTGAGGACTTGAGAAGCAAAATTGTGAGGAAGCATGAGCAATCTCAAGGCTACAAGTCCATCTCCAAAGACCTGAATGTTCCTGTATCTACTGTGCGCAGTGTCAAGAAGTGTAAAGCCCTTTTTTTCATTCTCTTTTGTGTTTTTTCATTGCAAGCAAAATAAATGAAGATATTACCAAAGAGTTTGTGCTTGCAATCATTTTCTATAAGAACACGAGTATTATCTGACAGAATTGCAGGGGGGGGGGCAATACTATTGGCCAATACTATATGTGGCACCACCTGTTTTTAAGAATCAAATAGTGTGACGGACAGACAGACAGTAAATCCTATCTCTCGCTCGATCACTTAAACCAAAGTCTTCTCTTCCAGCCCTAACATTACATTTTCCCAGAATCCCCCACACTGTATTATCTGTGTATTATTTCCTATCTCTCTCATCTCCCTCTACAAATTGGACACTTTCTCATTCTGCCTGGGTCAGACAGAAAATCATCAGTGACCTTTGCCGTATTGTCCCGTGTCATGTGATCCTTCTTCTCTGGCTTCTTCATTCTGTTCATGCAGCTGACAATATTTTAGCCGCTTTGTGCAAATTAAATCGCAAAGTTCTGTTTTTTTGTAACCCAAAATTTTTGGATGGTTTGGCTCTTAGCTGATTTATTCCACAACATTTGCTCATCTTTATTTGACCAGTTTACGGTTAAAGATACACTTATAAAATCACTGATTATAGATTAAAAGTTTTATTTCCATCAGTTTTATGAAGACAATAATTCCTGATAGTCCATCACTTCTTCCCTGCACAGAACTGTAAGAGGATCTGAAATCTCACAAAACCAAAAGCAAAAGAGAGAACCAAGCAGAAATATACAACCAAATACTGACCAGAAATAAAATGAAAAAATATTTTTTAAAAATTAAAAAAAGAGAAAGGGAAAACAGCGCCTCTCTTATCCGTGGACAGTTTCTGGTATTGCGGTCCATCCTTGAATGTTGTTGAGATGTAATACCAGGCACATCCCAGAGACAAGAGTGGCGCTATTTACAAAAAAAAAAAACACCTTGCACTGTTCCTCCATGTGAGATTCTATTATATTTCTATTCTATCAGATACATATACAGAAAATAACCCCAAGAGAATCAAGAGACCCCGAGAACACGTAGCAGTGTCAGCACTATTGGCAGGATATGATGTTCCTGCATTTTTGCATGTTGTTCCTTGGGATGAGTATGCAGAACAAGCCTTGTCATTAGCGCAGCCAAGTGTAGTCTTACCATCTGTGAAGGAATAAGAATATTATTATATTATTATTATATTATTGCAGCGCTCACTGCCGCTCTACTGCTCCACATTATTCACCTGTGTGTACAAGGTGCAACACAACAAGCCTTTTACAGCCAAAACAGAGAATTATCATCCACTAATACCTGTACTTATCTGTTCTCATGTCTTTTTCAAGGTATTTATTATATGGGGCTTATTCTTACAATACAAACTTTTAGTTCTACTGTGACAAGGGAAACTTAATTTTTATCCACTTATCTCTGCAGTCGTCTGTTCTAACACTTACATAAAGGTGCTTATCAGTTTGGAAATGAATTAGGGACATATTCTACAATTTTTCCAGTATAAAACTACAGGCCATTTCTAAAAACAGTTGGTAAAATCAATGATTCTTAGCCTCTAATATCTGCAGTTAGAGGTTATTCTAACACTTATTTAAAGGTGTTTATTAGTGCGAAATATATACAGATACTGATGTGTATATGTGCTGCATATACAGTATACAACAGAAGTCTGAAGAGATCAGAGTCAGACTGATGGTCCGTGGGCTCAGCAGATAAATGAGTCTATGTGCCCACCCTCAATAACCCCTGCAAATTTGACTGCTGTACCCTTCAAATGTGGGTGTCTTCTGCTGGACCATTATTGTGTTAGACCCTGGACTACCCATTCTCTCCTCTGGTACTCCGGTGGTCCAGTCTGACAATGGCAGGGAGTATATGTAGCCCAATCCACTTCAGGTATGAAACTTGCAACAAAAAAGTTTTACAAATGTCATATTTACAAAGCTCTCACAAAGAAAAGGCGTCACAGTGAGGGTGTGCTCTGATACAGGGTAAACTCATGGTTCACAGGAGGATGTGACTGATTTTTTATAAGGCAAGCTACAGAGGTATTTGGTACTTTGCCAGGTTGGGGGCAGCATTTGACTTTTTGCCTCAGGCAGCAGAATGACAAGGTGCAGCCCTGAATCCAATCCTATAATAGAGGACAAAGAGAACATTTCTACTCCCCTGACTTACAGGGTTCTTGTCATTACCTGTGGTCGAACTGAAACATTTGTTCTGATCTCCTTTACATTGCAGAACACTTGTAGCAGTATTTACAGAAGAATCCATTGTAGGACACTTGTAACCATTTACAGCAACTGCAAATAAAGAGATAAAGTAAATTATTATAAGAAATAAAGCAGAAATCTTCCCGGACTGCTTATACCTACAATACATTTGGTCTATAGAGGGCCTAAAGGGCTGATTGTAGCAAAATAACCCGCACCATGTATTATAGAGAACCTCTCACCACCTCCACCAACTCCAACTCTTGCCATTTTTAGTAGACGCTGCACCAACGATACTGGCAGACGTAGAATGGCTCCACTGCTTTGGGATAACCTTAGACTTTTCCTACAAACCACACATTCAAACCCACAACACCTCCTACTGCCTCCAACTCAAGAATGTCCATCAAATGTGCTGAGCTTTGTATCTAATCCTCTGAAGTGCAATACTGTTCAGAGTTGTGTATCTAATCCCCTGATGTGTGATACTGTGCTCAACTGTGTATCTAATCCCCTGATGTGTAATACTGTGTACTGAACTGTGTTTCTAATTCCATGATGAGTGATGGTGTGTGCTGAGCTGTGTATCTAATCCCCTGATGTGTGATACTGTGACAAGCTGTGTATCTAATCCCTTGATGTATGATGTTGCGTGCTTATCTGTGTATCTAATCCTCTGATTTGTGTTGGTGCTTACTGAGCTGGGTAGCTAATCCTCTAATGTGTGTTGGTGTGTGCTGAGCTGTGTATCTAATCCTCTAACGTGTGTTGTGTGCTGAGCTGTGTATCTAATACTTATATGTGAAATACCATGTATTGAATTGTGTATCTATTCCTCTGATGTGTGATGGTGTGTACTGAGCTGTGTATCTAATCCTCTGATGTGTGTATCTCAGTTTGGATATCAGTGTTGGATTGTACATGTGCAGTGACTGTATGTATGGTAGTTGGAATATGAGTGAAAGATTTCAAGGTTATTGAGCAATGCAGGTTATTGTTTTGGGAATACTGTATCTCAGGAACGTTACGTCCGAGAGTTGAGACACGGTCTAAATCAGTCCTAGACACCTGATATATCTGTGTGCCAAATTTGGTGAAGATCTGTCTAGTCATTTTGTCGTGCCTAGAAAACAGACAAATAAATAGACAGGCAGACAGAAACACATTTTTATATATATAAGAGATAAAACCAATACACATACGGGCAGGCACTGTTGCGGTGCAGTTATCCTCCCTGCAGCAGCTGGAAAAATAATCTGCACCGTTGTAAGAGAAACTGGCATCACAGTATTGGGACAGTCCGCAGTCTTTGGAAACGCCGGTATATCTGGTACCTAAAAAAAAAAAAATATTAACCAAAATAATAAAATTAAAAGAGAGTTTATAAATAAAATAACAAGAAGAAAGAAAAAAAACAACAACAGGTTTTATTTAAAAATTCCAACAAAAGCGCTGTAATAGCCGATCTTGAGATTTCAGGATCGATTTCAAAATCCCGTTTCCGTTCATTTTCCAGCCGATCCTGGTACCGATAGCAATCGTGAAATTTGCTCAATTGCCGATCGGGATACGATCTTTCCTGATTCTGATCGCTCAACCCTAGCAAGTAAGCATTACCAGAGAGACTCTGCCCATACACCTCAATTTAGTATATATAGGGCATAAGAATTTACCAAAGGGTGGGGGGATGGTCCCTACAAACAGCTGGATTTCTGGTTTTCCAATCATTTTACTAGGTGGTATAAAACCAGAGATACAGCCATTTGCAGTGTCCATCACCCCTTTGTAAAGGCTTCATCTCTGCATATTCATAATAAATAGGTGGAGGCTCAAAGGAAGCTTATAAATAAAATACCATCTCTACTCTCCTCTTTAGCGCCTCCTTGTGGGGTCTGGAGATTTGTGTCTATCTCCTCCTCTCGGCGCTCAGGTGCTCTTCTGTGACCTCACGGGCCCAGGGTCACTGCTGAGCAGGGGCGTAACTACTGGGGTAGCAGGGGTAGCGGCTGCCACAGGGCCCGGGTCATTAAGGGCCCGGCTACAGCCGCTACCGCTGCATTTTTTTTCCCAGCCAGTTACTGACCCTATTTACTTACTGATCCTGGCAGGGGCTGGGATCGGTAAGTTACACCACAGGCCCCACATACATTGTTATTCTCAGGGGTCTTTTCAGACCCCCAAGTATAATGAAAGGAGCTCCAGGAAAGGTAAGAGAACATAAAAAACACCGTTACTTACCTTTCCATGCTCTGGGCAGGTTCGGGTCTACTTCTAGACGCTCCCTGACGTCACAACATTATTTTGTTTTTTGTTTTTTATGTTTGTATCCCCTCTCAGTCTCTAATTACTATACTCTGGGGGTCTGAAAAGACTCCAGAGCATAATAATTGTTAATGGGTGTCAACAGTGGGGCATAATACTGTGTGCAGGGGCCACTATGGGACATAATACTGTGTGCAGGGGACACTATGGGGCATAATACTCTGCAGGGAACACTATGGGGCATAATACTGTGTGCAGGAGCCACTATGGGGCATAATACTCTGAAGGGGACACTATGGGACATAATACTGTGTGCAGGGGCCACTATGGGACATAATACTGTGTGCAGGGACCACTATGGGACATAATACTGTGTGTAGGGGTGTTAGGATTGTGCAGAAGTTGCCTGTTCTTCTGTACAGTCCAGGGTTGCAAGGGTTAACCTGCCTTGCAACAGCCGTGTGTGGTCGAGTCTTTGATGGACTGGTGTGTCGACCTATGGACACTCGGATTGGGCAGCTGGGCTATTTGCTGGTGACTGCCCCTTGCCTATACAAGGGGGCTGATCTGGACGCCCGGCGCTCTAAGATCAAATCTCAAACCAAATCTGATAACCGGAATTGATGTGTGTGTGTGGTGCTTGGGTTCCAGCCTGTAAAATATTTAGTGGCCCTAGTTAGTAAATTCCCCAGAGACAGTAATGCCATTGGTAGTTGGGCAGCATGCCGCCTTGTGTGGGTTAGTTGTGTAAAAGTTCATTAGGCATTTGCTGTGTCAGACAGTATTCACTGACAGGTTGCTGGCTGTAGTTGCTTTGGGGGGTTGGGTGGAACTAGAAGCACACAGGGTTTGTTGGTCTCTGGCTAGTCCAGGAGTGCTGGCTAGCTAGTTAGTTTATTTGTGTGGCTGCTCTGACTGCACAGGGCCTCTGTGAATGGTAACAGTATTCACACTTAGGTGTTAGCAGTCAGTAGCCCAGAGGGTTCGGTAGGGTTTAGTTTTAGTTTTTTTTTTCTTTTTTTTAATAAACCCTGCTGACCATAACAAGGGGTCACTATGGGGCATAATACTGTGTGCAGGGGCCACTATGGGGCATAATACTGTGCAGGGGCCACTATGGGGCATAATACTGTGCAGGGGCCACTATGGGGCATGAGGAGGGGGGATCGGTCGGGGTCTTCAGCGGGCGTCGGTCGGAAGGGGGGCCCCATATAAAAAGTTTGCCACGGAGCCACAGTAGTCCTGTGATTGGGCCCCATCAGTGACATGAACGTGCCGGTTCTGCCGCTTTTCCATAATGTCACGTAAAGCAGAGACACTAGATTATTGGTGCAAATAAAGCCAAAGTATTGCCGCAGTTTCATAAATAAATCCCCCCCCCCCATTATTCTCTTCTACAATTTACATATAATGAAGGAAACTAAGATGTCAGTATCTCCTGCACATGAGACCCGCACTACAAGTACCAGGATGACGTGTTACCATGAGGGTAATAGGGAGGCTTACAGAAAATGGAGAGAAAATCACAATAATTTACCTGAAACAGAATATTGTGAAAATGATGAAATACAGACATCGGAGCCTGAGCAGGTCACCGCGGGTCCTGTACAAGTAGGGCTTGTCCCATTACTACATTGGATGCAATTCAGACATTGACCTGCAGGGGGAGACAATTATACATCTCATTACAAACATGACGTCACATGACTGAGACCATATCTATAGGAATTGTTGTAGTTATTTGTTATTCTACTACATTTTATTCGTTAACCTATTCATTATCCTACTACATTCCAATACTTCATTATGTTTATTCGTTATCCGTGCGTGACGGGTGTTAGCTGCGGCGGCCAGTGCGTAGCGATTGTCACCAGTAAACAGTTCAGCAGGTCCTCTCCGGCGTGGACCTGTCGCCACATGAATTCCACCAGGTATGATTGTAGGTGGTGCCTGGCTGTGCCCCGGTGCCTCTTATTTCTCCACTTCGCCAAACCCCACATCCTTTCGACAGTCTGCGTGTGCATACCTGTCTCAGGATCGACGAAATTCCGCGAATGGTTGACAGTGGTATGTCGATAGCCGGCATGCCGGAGGGCCTCGGTGTCGTATCCCTTCCAGCAGTCGTAATGTAGTATGGAGTCCGGGGCCACGTGTTTCCTAATGACTGATGTCAGGGTACAGGCACTTCTGTCCGGCACCAATTCCAGGAAACACTCTTTCGTCTCCCTGCATATTCCACCAAACACCCATTGCTGAGGTAGTACTCTGCCAACGTTGTCTTTCCTGTTTGTGAAGACGCTCTCGTCGACCTCGACTACCTTATTTGTGACGTCTACCTGGTTTACGGAACGGCTCGCTAGTTCCACCGCACATGCCTGCCTCATGTAGTTGTTCCAATCAACAGTAGTTGTTCCTCGCACAAGGCAACTGACGTCAGCTCCTTACACCAGCAGTACATGAAACGGAGGATCGTGACGAAAGTAAGGCGGGATCCCTCCAACCAATTACTCAACCTCAACCCGTAACTTGTACGGCACTTGGTCTTCGCGCAAATCCACCGGGCGCAGGACCTGTTGAATACCAAGTTCATTTGATGACCGTTGCCGCATCTCATCTCTGACGGCAATAACCCTTTCCTCTGGAAAAGCTGTACGGCGGCCTCCTCCGTACCGGGTAAATCCCATATCTTCATTTTATTCCATTCTGGGCACGAATAAGTACCCCCAACCCCCCCCCCCCCCCATAATACTCATGAGGGAAAGTGAAAGAAGCAAGCTGATTGGTCGCTATGGTCACCTTTAATAACCCAAAATCAGTTGTCATAGTCACCACAGAGCCTCCTTAGTCGTCACAGTCACCACAGAGCCTCCTCAGTCGTCACAGTCACCACAGAGCCTCCTTAGTCATCATGGTCACCACAGAGCCAATGTACCGCGAGCGAGGCTAGAATGTAGTAGGTTAACGGAATGTAGTAGGATAACAAATAAGTACTGGAATTGTTGTGGTTATTAAGACCTCTAAAGCCTGGTTCACATCTGTGTAGGAATCCGTTCAGGGGAGTCTGCATGGGGTCTCCCCCAAACGGAGCACCAAACGCAGATGGCAAGCGATGTGCCAGTGAAAGCACACGGACCCCATAGACTATAATGGGGTGTGTTCTCTGCGTGCTGCCCACACGAATCATACGGACATGAAAGTGCTTCACACGCAAACACGGGGAGAACATACAAACTCCTTGCAGATGGTTTTTTGCCCTTGGCGGGATTTGAACACCAGGACTCCAGCGCTGCAACAGTGCGAACCACTGAGCCACCGTGTGGCCCCTTGGCCTGAAGGTTCTTAAGATAAGTACAAGACCGAGAGAATAGAACCAAATCTATCAGACATTACCATATGTTGTGAATATTCTATGAATATCTAAAATGTGCAAACCCTCTAATACATCATGGAGATCACTAATATTTACAAAGAGAAAGCTGGAATAATAATAATACATGTTATTTACAGTGGCGTAACTACCACCGTAGCAGCAGAGCCAGCTGCCACAGGGTCCAGGACATTAGGGGCCCGGGGACAGCCACTACCGCTGTTATCATTATACTCGGGGGTCTTTTCAGACCCCCAAGTATAATGATTGGTGGCCTGGGAGAGGTAAGAAACATAAAAAACACTGTTACTTACCTCTCCACGATCCGGGCAGGCTTCGGCCTAGTCGTCTGACATCTCATGACCCCGACCTGCGTCCCGGGTCATGTGACGTCTGACATCATTTAAGAAGGACTACAGCGGAGGCCAACAGCGTAGGAGATGGTAGATAGGTGAGTAACAGAGGTTTTTTTTTATGTTTTTCTCCCCCTAGGTCCCCGATTATTATACTCTGAGGTCTGAAAAGATATATAGAGTATAATAATTGTTTATGGGTGTCCACAGTGGGACATAATACTGTGTGCAGGGGCCACTATGGGACATAATACTGTGTACAGGGGCCACTATGGGGCATAATACTGTATGCAGGGGCCACTATGGGACATAATACTGTGTACAGGGGCCGCTATGGGACATAATACTGTGTACAGGGGTCGGTCACTATGGGGGATAATACTGTGTGCAGGGGCCACTATGGGACATAATACTGTGTGCAGGGGCCACTATGGGATATAATACTGTGTGCAGGGGCCACTATGGGGCATAATACTGTGTGCAGGGGTCACTATGGGACATAATACTGTGTGCAGGGGTCACTATGGGGGATAATACTGTGTGCAGGGGCCACTATGGGGGATAATACTGTGTGCAGGGGCCACTATGGGGGATAATACTGTGTGCAGGGGCCACTATAGGACATAATACTGTGTGCAGGGGCCACTATGGGGCATAATACTCTGTGCAGGGGCCACTATGGGGCATAATACTGTGTGCAGGGTCCACTATGGGACATAATACTGTGTACAGAGGCCGCTATGGGACATAATACTGTGTGCAGGGGCTACTATGGGACATAATACTGTGTGCAGGGGCCACTATGGGGGATAATACTGTGTGCAGGGGCCACTATGGGACATAATACTGTGTGCAGGGGCCACTATGGGACATAATACTGTGTGCAGGGGCCACTATGGGGGATAATACTGTGTGCAGGGGCCACTATGGGACATAATACTGTGTGCAGGGGGCACTATGGGGACATAATACTGTGTGCAGGGGTCACTATGGGACATAATACTGTGTGCAGGGGCCACTATGGGGGATAATACTGTGTGCAGGGGCCACTATGGGGTATAATACTGTGTGCAGGGGCCACTATGGGGTATAATACTGTGTGCAGGGGCCACTATGGGACATAATACTGTGTGCAGGGGCCACTATGGGACATAATACTGTGTGCAGGGGCCACTATGGGGCATAATACTGTGTGCAGGGGCCGCTATGGGGGATAATACTGTGTGCAGGGGCCACTATGGGACATAATACTGTGTGCAGGGGCCACTATGGGACATAATACTGTGTACAGGGGCCGCTATGGGACATAATACTGTGTGCAGGGGCCACTATGGGACATAATACTGTGTGCAGGGGCCGCTATGGGACATAATACTGTGTACAGGGGCCGCTATGGGACATAATACTGTGTGCAGGGGCCACTATGGGACATAATACTGTGTGCAGGGGCCACTATGGGACATAATACTGTGTACAGGGGCCGCTATGGGACATAATACTGTGTGCAGGGGCCGCTATGCGACATAATACTGTGTGCAGGGGCCACTATGGGACATAATACTGAGTGCAGGGGCCGCTATGCGACATAATACTGTGTGCAGGGGCCACTATGGGGGATAATACTGTGTGAAGGGGCCACTATGGGACATAATACTGTGTGCAGGGGCCACTATGGGACATAATACTGTGTGCAGGGGCCACTATGGGGCATAATACTGTGTGCAGGGGCCACTATGGGGGATAATACTGTGTGCAGGGGCCACTATGGGACATAATACTGTGTGCAGGGGCCACTATGGGGTATAATACTGTGTGCAGGGGCCACTATGGGACATAATACTGTATGCAGTGTCCACTATGGGACATAATACTGTGTGCAGGGGTCACTATGGGACATAATACTGTGTGCAGGGGTCACTATGGGACATAATACTGTGTGCAGGAGCCACTATGGGGCATAATACTGTGTGCAGGGGTCACTATGGGACATAATACTGTGTGCAGGAGCCACTATGGGACATAATACTGTGTGCAGGGGTCACTATGGGACATAATACTGTGTGCAGGAGCCACTATGGGCATAATAGAGCGCATAGGAATGCATAGGAGGGGGTCGGTCAAGGTCTTCGGCGTCGGTGTCAGTCGGGGAGGGGGGGGGCCGCATCTCAAAAGTTCGCCACGGGGCCCTGCCATTCCTAGTTACACCACTGGTTATTTCTATAGCACCAACATATTCTGCAGTGCTGTACAATTTGTAGGGTTCAAGTACAGACAAAGATACATTACAAATAAATAGTCACTTCACACAATGGGACTGAGGGCCCTGCTCACAAGAGCTTACAATCTATGAGGTAGAGGGGTGACACAAGAGGTAGCAGGGGCGGTATTACTTATACAGAGGTCAGATAATTCTGTAATAGAGGTGACTGTCATTACACAAACATAAAACTGCATGAGCCGTCACCAGTCGTGTCCTGTAACATGTGGATGATGTGGACATATAAAGTTACATCATATCATGTGGGGTAATGTGGGAGCGGGGACAAAGAAGGGTTAAATTTTAGTGATTCTTATTACAGTGTGGAAGGGTTTACATTAGGAATTGTGATAGGCTTGTCTGATAAGATGCGTCTTTAGTTTGCACTTGAAATTGTAGAAATTGGGAGTTAATCTGATTGTCCGGGGTAGAGCATTCCAGAGTAGTGGTGCAGCTCGGGAGAAGTCTTGTATACGAGCGTGGGAGGTTCTGATAATAGAGGATGTAAGTGTTAGGTCATTGAGTGAGCGGAGAGCACGGGTTAAGCGGTAGACAGAGATGAGGGAGGAGATGTAGGGAGGTGCGGCATTATGGAGAGCCTTGTGGGGGAGGGGGATAAGTTTATATTGTATTCTGTAATGAATAGGCAGCCAGTGTAGTGACTGGCTGTTAGGATCGGGTCTTGCAGGTTTCCATCACGGCGCACAGCGCCACCTGCGGGTCAATCCGACTCTCGCTCTCGGCCTTATGCAGTGAGGCGACTGGAGTATAAGTCCAGTTTTTTTCCCTACTGAGCATGCTCGGACATTTTGGAGCCACTCACAGATTAAGTCCCATTTTGGCCATACTGGGCATTACCGGTGATGTCATAGCCACCACCCCTGCTGGGCGGGGACTTCCCTTTATATAGTGTGAGCCGACGCCCACCGGGTGCTCACACTTTGACTGTAATTCGTTTAATGACAGTAGTTTCAGGGCTAGGTTCCAGTAATTAGGCAGGCTGCTAGTCTAGGCCTCTGTGTGGGGCTACCTCAGCCTCAATCTGGCACTGTTGGTAAAGACCAGTAAATCTCCTGAACTGGCGGCTCTACACCAGGGCTTGGAGCAGTGGACGCTGTTTCAGCCTATAGGCGCTGCCAGCAGGTTTGGTCTTAGGGTAGCCTATAAAACTGTCTACTTTTATTGTAGCTCCTGGTTTGTAAAGGAGTCTTTTGTGTTGCTGACCAAAGGTGGCTGTTAACCCTTGGCAGCTTGAACCGCACTAACATTTCTGCCAGTGAAGTTAACTGGTAGTCTGCGTTCAGACATACAGCTGCCCATCTGGGCTTGTGGACCTTGCTGCAGAGTTCTGCAGTTTAGCGGTTCTGTTTGTGTTATTATTTTTATATATACACACAGGCCTCACTGTAGTGACCTGCTATGGTTCTGTGTATATGTCTGAACTCAATGTGAACTACTGCAAAGACACTGCATCGCTGTACTTAACGTGAACAGCTGCAAAGACACTGCAGCCTGAACTCAATGTGAACAGTGTGTACTGTGTGACACTCCATGTGAACAAGGTGCAACTAAAACCCTGCCAGTTTAGCTCACTGGCCAGGTGCACCAGTACAAGTGAAACACACACGGCTGCCAAGGGTTAACACTCACCCCAGGCCAGCAAACACACACACACTTACCCCTGCGACAGCTAGGGGCCACCACGGAAGTTTAGAACATTCTCCTGCACACAGCTTGGAGTTACCAGGGGGGTTGCATGCTCTGGCACACAGCTTGGAGACATCACACACCCATGCTCCCGCACACAGCTAGGAGCCATACATGAAGTCAGACAGTACACATAGGCTATCTCAGAGACCATACCTGCTGCAGATCTACAAGCTGGAATGGCGTCTACCGTTCCTAGCCCTGGTGTAGATCTGACAGTTCAGGATTTACAGGTCCTACCTAACAGCACCAGGAGAAGCAGAGGAACCCCACACAGAGGCCTAGTCTGAAACCTGCCTGAATACTGGAGCCTATCCCTGTAAACTACTGTCATTTACTCCGTGGACTTTGAGGAGATCTTAGTCAAAGTGTGAGCACCGGCGGGCGTCGGCTCACACTATTTAAAGGGAAGTCCCCGCCCAATAGGGGCGGTGTCCATGACCTCACCGCTCATGCTCAATAGGGGAGAAATGACACAGCTTGTGAGCAGCTCCAATGGGTCTGAGCATGCTCAGTAAGGTGAAAGCTGGATGGTTAGACTGACCCGCAGGTGGCAATGTGCGCTATGATAGTAACCTGCGGGACCCAATCCTAACACCGGCACAGACCGGAGGCCTTGCTGTAGTGACCGACGCAGACTGGAGGCCTCGCTGTAGTGACTGGCACAGACCGGAGGCCTCCCTGTAGTGACTGGTACAGACCGGAGGCTTCACTGTAGTGACTGGCACAGACCAGAGGCATCGCTGTAGTGACCGGCACAGACCAGAGGCCTCGCTGTAGTGACCGGCACAGGCCAGAGGCCTCGCTGTAGTGACCGGCACAGACCAGAGGCCTCGCTGTAGTGACCGGCACAGACCAGAGGCCTCGCTGTAGTGACCGGCACAGACCAGAGGCCTCGCTGTAGTGACCGGCACAGACCCGAGGCCTCGCTGTAGTGACCGGCACAGACCGGAGGCCTCGCTGTAGTGACCGGCACAGACCGGAGACATCGCTGTAGTGACCGGCACAGACCGGAGGCCTCGCTGTAGTGACGGCACAGACCGGAGGCCTCGCTGTAGTGACCGGCACAGACCGGAGGCCTCGCTGTAGTGACCGGCACAGACCGGAGGCCTCGCTGCAGTGACCGGCACAGACCGGAGGCCTCGCTGTAGTGACCGGCACAGACCGGAGGCCTCGCTGTAGTGACCGGCACAGACCGGAGGCCTCGCTGTAGTGACCGGCACAGACCGGAGGCCTCGCTGTAGTGACCGGCACAGACCGGAGGCATCGCTGTAGCGTCTAGCCTGATAGATGAGCCTGGCCGCTGCATTCAGAATAGATTGTAGAGGAGAGAGTTTAGTGAGGGGAAGACGGATTAGTAAGGAGTTACAGTAGTCAAGGCGAGAATGAATCAGAGAGACAATAAGTGTCTTTAGTGGATCTGTGGTAAGGAAAGGGTGTATTCTGGAGATGTTTTTGAGGTGGAGGTGACATAAGCGTGCGAGTGATGAGGGATGAAGGAAAGGTCTGTGTCAAACATCACCCCGAGGCAGCGGGCTTGCTGCCTAGGAGTTATAGTAAGGCCTGAGACTGCAATGGCCCCGGCGTCAGGTTGCTGTGACGCTAGGCCGCGCGCTGCTGCCTTGAGAACACACACAGGCAGCAGCGCGCAAACTAGGTGGACTGAGCGAGAGAGCGGCGGCGAGGGAGCGTGGCCTATGTAAGTGCTACTACACTGGAGCTGATGTAGGAGGGGGACATGAAGCAGGGGGCAGAGATGGAGGGGACATGAAGCTGGGGGCAGAGATGGGGGGCCAAGAAACTGGGGGCAGAGATGGGGGGACATGAAGCTGGGGGCAGAGATGGAGGAGACATGAAGCTGAGGGCAGAGATTGGGGGACATGAATCTGGGGGCAGAGATGGGGGGGTGGCAAGAAACTGGGGCCAGAGATGGGGGGACATGAGGCTGGGGGCAGAGATGAGGGGGGGGCCAGAAACTGGAGGCAGAGATGGAGGGACACAAAACTAGGGCCAGAGATGGGGGGCATGAAGCTGGGAGCAGAGATTGGGGGGAGGGGGGAGAAACTGGAGGCAGAGATGGAGGGACAAGAAACTCGGGCCAGACATGGGGGGACAAGAAACTGGGTGAAGAGATGGGGGGGACACAGATGGGGGGACAAGAAACTAGGGGCAGTAATGGGGGTACAAGCAACTGAGGGTGGCATTGGCAAGACAAGAAACTGGGGCAGAGATGGGGGGACAAGAAACTGCGGGCAGAGATGGGGGGACAAGAAACTGGGGGCAGAGATGGGGGGACAAGAAACTGGGGGCAGAGATGGGGGAACACGAAACTAGAGGGAAGAGATGGGGGGACAAGAAACTGGGGCAGAGATAGGGGGACAAGAAACTTGCGGCAGAGATGGGGGACAACACATATAAGCACCAACCCGCAGACGAAGTCGTGGGTAACTGCTAGTTAAAAATAAAACAAACATAAAACATTTTTGGAGGTAACATACAGAATATATTTTGGATATAAAATAAGAAAGGGAATAAGAAACCATAAGGAGAACTTACCAAGGTGAACCAGGACCAGTAATAGACAAGCAAGTCCAGTGAGGTCCTTCATATTAGCAGCTGGTGTGTAAGAATGTCTGACCAAACAGGAACATGCCGCAGTTATATTGTGGGGAGAGGTCGCAGCTGCCGAGCCCTCGGGGTGGGATAATATATGAAGGAGGGCTCATCATTAGATGATTCATAGAATAGTGACTGTGCTGACATATGACATCTTTTGTTAGCTGCAGAGTTATGCAGAAGTTGTGATGTTGTTATGGACCAGCGTTACGCAGAATTATGGCTTAAAAAAATATGTATCTATATTTATACATCTGTATCCACCCTGTAAGGTGCGGCGGATTCCTTTGCCCTATTGTAATAAACGGATTCTGCCACCTAGATTGCAGACACTAAACCAACAGCAGGTCCTTGTGCCCCTTTCCATGGCCGGGATAATAAAAGAAACCTTTATAGTGATCGAAAGATAAGTAAATGAATCTTATTAGGGAGAATCATTCACGAAAGCCAAGAACACAAAATATATACAGAACCGCAACTGATCCGCATACATATATACTACTCAAGAGCCAAGAAGCAACAAATCTCACAATATTTGGCACAGGGCCATGTCCACCATTGTGTAACAGCCCTTCTTATTCTTCTTTCAACAGTCTGTATACGTCTGGGAAGCGGAGACACCAAGTGCTGCAGTTTGGGAGAGGAATACTGTCCCCTCCTTGTGTCATGTAGGATTCTCGCTCACACAACTCCTGGCTCTTCTTTGCAGATTTCTCATTACATAATGTGACAAATGTTTGCTATTGGTGAAAGGTCTGGCCTGCAGGCGGTCACTACAGCACTGGACGGAGCAGACGTGGTTCTGAAACCTCCATTCACTGCTCAGTAATGATAGCGCCTTTCAGGATGTGTAACTTGGCTATGACATTGTAACGTACGCAGCCATTTGAACTCCTGTGCCATCATTTGGCCACATTCTACGATTACAGAGGTGTGTCCGCTCATGGTTACCTGCTCCCAGATTCTTGTCATTCTGTGTTGACACGGTTAACTTTTGTGTGCTTATGATTGACAGCTTATCCACCAATCAAGCCTGGGGTGGTTTCTGAACTTTCTTCAACTGGCCATCTGCCCACACATACACACATGGTTATTGGTTATTGTGTCTCTGACCTTGCTAAGCAATTTCACTTACTCTTGTGTTCACTGACCTCTGCTGTTTGGCTTTTTTGATAATTCTTTGGATTGTGATTTGGTACTGCTTTGTCTCTCTGGTTTGACCCTTGTCTTGTCCTGTTTGTGTATCACTTATCTAGAGTAGGGTTTGTTGTCCAGTTGTCTCTGTCATTAGCAAAGTTGCAGCAAATAGGTAGAGACACGAGCTCGGTTGACTTTTAGGGCTCACGATCTTCCCTTTCACTAGCAGCATTGTGTGGGAATTACCTTTAAGTAGTATAACAGATACAGGTACTAGTGTCTATATATATATATATATATATATATATATATATATATATATATATATATTTATTTATTTATTTATATTTAACCCCTTTTTGCCACCAAGGACGTACTATTACACGCTAGCCTCTTAGTACTTATTGCAAATGATGTATATCCCTGTGTTATGGGGTTGATTCCCCCTTACAATGCAGATTGCTGCTCTTGTCCGATCGAATCTGATTGTCCAATAGCAGCTTACCGAAACAAATCCAATAATCTGTGCCGGCAGGTGACTGGGAATCTGGCAGTGATTGGTTCTATACATAACACCAATCATCTCCAAGTATCAAAGGGGCGTGTACGGGTACCACCTCCCCCCTCTTCCAGTCTTTTATTGGTTGATCCGACTAACCAATTGCAGCCGTGCAGGGAAGTAGCATCTAAGGGACCATTCACACGGAGGAAAACGGTGAGGACTTTGGTGTGGAATTCAGCGCTGAAACAAAAAGCGGCCCATTGACTTCAATGGGTTCTTATTCTTTTTTACTAGCAGGAAAGGAACCCATTGAAGTCAATGGGAGGCTTTTTATTCAGCAGTGAAATGTCACACCAAATCCCTCACCATTTTCCTCCTTATGAATGGACCCTTCCTCTACCAGCCTTTTCTGCCACCCTACATCCATCCATCCCCTCTATGCAGAGTCCCCCACCCCCCACATTGTTGGTGCTGCTTTTATTTAAACCCCTCACCAACAGGTCTTTTTTTGAGGAATCTTTTTTGTTTTCTCCACCCCCCCCCCTTTTTTTTATTATTTCTTGTACTTATGGCCGTCACTTAGAGCTGGTCAGTGACATTTATGTTACTGGTCACATCTGTGCTCAGATTTTTTTGACACAGGGTTTTTTTTTTTTTTTTTTTTTTTGTAGTTTGACACAGTTGCAATAGATAGATAAGGTGTCACCCGAGCAGTGAAGGACTTCAATAACATCCTGTACACCACGGCAGAACTAGCAGGTCTGAAACAGACAAAGCCCAACAGACCGACTAACAAACAGTCTCACAAATGGTTTGACAGTGACTGCAAGGCTCTACGCCGTTCTCTAAGGGCAGTCTCCAACCAGAAAGACAGAGACCTCAACAACAGAGAGTCGAGGGAAGCCTACAACAATCTATGCAAGCAATACAAGGGCACCCTCAGAGAGAAGAAACAGAGGTACCTCTCCCACAAAATAGAGCAACTAGAGGACTCCCTCCAGGACAGCTCATTCTGGGAGACCTGGCACCACATGGGCACCAAGCCCAAGAAAAACTCCCTCCACATCCAAAATGGCAATATCTGGCTCAACTACTTCAGAGGTCTCTACAAAAACATCCCAGAAGAAGACCTAACTCCAGAACAGCAACAGATAACCACCAAACTGAGGGACATGGAGAAAGTCATCAAAGACTTCCAGAACCCTCTGGACCCGCCAATCACCATAAAAGATATACAGGAAAGAATTGCCCTGCTGAAAGGCAAAAAGGTCAGTGGCCCTGACGGCATCCTACCAGAGATGATCAAATACAGCCCTCCAGCAATACACGCGGCACTGGCAAAGCTATTCACCCTCGTGCTCAATGCTGGACACTTCCCCAAAGACTGGAACAAAGGGCTCATAACCCCCATCTACAAGAATGGGGACCAATATGACCCCAACAACTACAGAGGGATCTGCGTCAGCAGCACGCTAGGGAAACTGTTCAACAGCATCATCAATAACAGAATCCTCACCTTCCTCACACAACACGGGGTCCTCAGCAAGAGCCAAGCAGGGTTCATGCCAAACCACCGCACCACAGACCATATCTACACACTGCACAGCCTCATCAAGACGCACGACCACAACACCAGAAGAGGCAAGATAGGGGGCGGAGCCTAACCGCGCATGGTGTAGGATGCTGTTCTGCTGAGGTCCGACACCAACAACCTGTAACCAGCTCCCTAATAGCGCTCTTCAGCCTTGGCATGGACAAAAACAACAGGAATAAGAGCCTGGAACCCCTGGGCCCCCTCAAACTGAACAAGAACCACGGGGATATTCAGAAATTTATGAAAAAGAAGGTCGGGAACTCACCGTCCGGGATATCCAAGATGGCGCCTGCTCCCAGGAGGGAGTGTGAGATGGAGGACGAGTCGGAAGCGGAGTCTATGGTGGGCCCTAGGCATTCACTCCAGGCAGAGGCAGGTCAGTCTACAGTATCCATGGCCACTTTACAGAGGGCTCTGGCCAGGGCTCTCTCCCCAGTTATGTCTGAACTGGCAGCTATACACTCTGACATACAAACTATGGGGCAGCTTGAAAATGGCGGTGTGGCCCTCACTAACCATGAGACCTCCCTGGCTGGCGGAATGCACCTATTTAAGGAGTACATCGATCGTTCATTGATCTTGGTTGAGGACCAGGAGAACAGGGGAAGGAGGAAGAACTTAAGACTAAAGGGCATCCCTGAGCAGCCAACACCAGAGAACCTTCATGAGATTGCACAACAACTGTTCACTGATATATTAGGAGCAGAACGCGCCAGTACTATCAAAATTGAGCGGATCCATAGAGCCCTCAGACCGAAGCCACAGCAGGGGGAACCCCCCAGAGATGTCACATGTGGTTTTCTTTCGTATTCTGATGTGGCTGAAATTCTGGCTGCTATGCGCAACAGACATACCATACCTTTTGGTGACGCTGAAGTTTCCTTATACCAGGAAGTGGCTCCCTCCATACTAGCCAAAAGGAGGTTGCTCAAGCCATTGCTGGATGTCCTGCGTGCTAAAGAAATCAAATATGCTTGGCTTTACCCTTTTGGCTTGGCAATCATGTATAAAGGGAAGAGAATTGCAATTCATTCCCCTGCTGACCTGCCGTCACTTTGGGATACGCTCGAATGGATCCTTTGGACATTCCGTCCTGGCTCCCCACACCTCCGCTACCTGATTTCCCGGATGTACCGGACTGTGATCTTTGGCTACGAGGAGGTCGCTTTAAGTCCCCAAAAAAGAAATCTCTGACTCGCCAACAGATGGCGGATCCTTGATGTTAGCTCCTCATTACTTGTTTTTTACCCCCCATATTCCCAATGGTTCCCCAGTTGTTCTTTGATTCCAACTTTCTGGCTTGGGTGACCTATGCCTAACTATGCAGATCTGTGTCCTGAGGTTTGATGAGCACCCTCCCCCGGGCCATGGACAGGTCGACTGTTTATTTGAGTTAACTTTTGTTGCTCACCCGAGCCGAGGCGATTTTGTGCACCGTCTCCTACTGTTGAACTTCGGAGTCAACCATGTTAGACTGCATTTTTCTATACGGTTTTCTTTTTTTTTATTATGATTTTGATTAGTTTTTTGTGTGCTCTCTTCTCCTACGGGAGCTGGTTAGGGTTGTGTTTACCGATTAGGCTGTGTAATTGGTTACTTACCCATCCCTATACTTTCCTGTCCAGCTGTTGCCCTTTGATTGTCTCTTAATACTTCATAACACTTGGATATAGTGGTGCATTTCTTAATTGCACCCCTGTATCCCTAGTGTTTTCTACTACTCCTCTCCAGCTACCCTCACCTCCCCACCCCACCCTTTTTCCTCCCCCTCCACCCCACTTATCTTCCTCCTTCTCCTCTCCTTACATTTCCCTTATTTATTTTTTTTGCAGGTATAAGTCAGACTCGAACGTATTTTAGTTTCTTGAGGTAAACTTCCACGTCCTCTGTGTCCCATGGCGTCCTTCACATTCACTACCCTTAATGCAAATGGTATGAACTCCCCACATAAGCGCCATGGTATTATCAGATTGGTTCGTAGGATGAACGTGGATATATTGATGTTGCAGGAGACCCATTTTAAAGCCTCTAAGGTCCCTAGCTTCCCCAAGAATTATTTTGACCAATGGTACTTTAGCTCTCACCCACTCTCTGCATCTAAGGGAGTGGCCATAGCCATTAATCATTATACCCCATTTGTTTGTAAGCAGGTACAGGAGGACTCGGAAGGCAGGTATCTCTTCCTCAAGGGAACCCTTGCCACTAGGCCGATCACGCTGGCTTGTATGTATGCCCCGAACCGAGAACAGACAAAGTGGCTCAAAATATATTCTTTTGGACTTGCGTCTCTTCTCGGAAGGGGAAATTATACTTGGAGGGGATTTCAATGTCACACTGAATCCCCTAATTGATTCTTCCACTGGCAAGTCGTCCACCTCTCAAGCTGCCTTGGGTTCATTGCAGAAGTTGCTGCAGGACCTTCATGTGCTTAATATGTGGAGGTCTATGCATCCGTCCACAAAGGATTACACATCTGCCGTCATAGGTAGTAATGCCCTCTCCGATCACTCCCCGGTTACTGTTACCTTAGTGTTTAATGATATCACTCCTACGGAATGGAATTGGAAGTTGAATGAGACGCTGTTGAGTGACCCAGTTTTCTTAGATGACTTGAAGTTAAAACTTGCTGAATTTTTTCGTATTAACCGCTCCTCCGAGGTAGCGGCGGGCTCTGTTTGGGAAGCTCATAAGGCTTTTGTGAGAGGTATTTTGATTGCTAGAGGCTCTTTTGTTAAAAAAGGAAAACAAAAGGCGCTGGATTCCCTTTTGGCCCAGATCTGTCGTATTGAAAGGGCGCATAAGCGAACTAATCTGGATTCTCTGCAGGAAGAGTTAGTCGCACTACGTGAAAAGCTCAGTCGAATTTTTCAAAAACAAGAGGTGAAACTCCACCTCTACTACAAACTTAGACTATACTCACATGGGGACAAGGGGGGCAAAATGATGTCCTCTTTGGTTAAGAATGCTAGGGCCTGGTCATATGTAACGATGATTAAAAATGATCTAGGTGTGACACATCATAAAACAGAAGATATTGCCCAAACGTTCAAGGTCTTTTATGAAAAGCTTTATAAGATTGAGGCGACGGGAGAGTTAGCAGAGAGGGCTAAAGCGACAGCGGATTTCCTTGAATCCCTTAACCTCCCTTCCATCACGGCTGAAGAGGCTGATAACCTTGTAGCCCCAGTAACAATAGAAGAATTACGCGTAGTTTTGAATTCCTTCCCCTTGGGAAAAAGCCCCGGCCCTGACGGATTAACTAATCTATATTACAAAAAGTTACAAGACACACTTCTTCCCCAGTTGGCCACACTGTGCAACGCTCTTATAGCTGGCGAGCCTCTCCCGAAACAGTCACAAGAGGCCTTTGTAACCCTAATACCTAAGGAAGGTAAAGACCCTCAGCTCTGCGGAAACTACCGCCCGATTTCTTTACTTAACTCCGATGTTAAAATCTGGGCCAAACTATTAGCACTCAGATTACAAAACATTTTGCCTACTATCATTCACGAAGAACAATCGGGCTTTGTGAAGGGTAGAAAGAGGAGAGACAACGCCAATAAGCTTCTTCACTCTATTACACTAGCTAAGTCATCTGGCAGATCATTAGTCCTTCTCGGAGTCGATGCCGAGAAGGCCTTTGATAGAGTCAGTTGGTCGTTTATGGAAGCCACTCTCCGTGCGTTTGGTTTCCCTCCTGTCTTTATATAAATGGTCTTCTCTCTTTACTCTGTGCCCCATGCTCAGCTGAGTATCAATGGCACCCTCTCCCCACGTTTCGACATATTGAATGGTACCCGCCAGGGCTGCCCATTATCACCGTATTTATTCATTCTTCCTTTAGAATCTCTTTTGAGTGCGGTCAGGCAGAACCCCGACATTTCTGGTTTGCAGATAGGTGAGAAAACGTTGCACAGTGTGTCCTTCGCGCATGATGTGTTGTTTCTGGTCTCTGATCCTGAAAAGGGCCTCCCCGCTCCTACTGCCCTTATGGCTCAATACGGCCGTTTATCCAATTATAAACCTAATATCTCAAAGTCAGAGGTACTAGTAGTCTCCCTAAAAATGAGAGAGAGAAGACGTTTAGAAAGCTCCTCTCCTTATGTTTGGAATAACTAACTTGGGAATAAAAATAACTAGCAATTTGCACGACTTGTATAAAGAAAACTTTCTCCCACTTCTTCAGGACTTAAAAAACTCACTGCATAAGATGGATATCCATTTTCTTTCCTGGTTTGGAAGACGTTGTCTGATTCAGACTTATATACTCCCAAAACTGCTGTATAAAATGCAGATGCTCCCTATAGCATTGCCCGCAGCGTATCTAAGAGGAGTCAGAAGACTTTTTGCTAAATTTGTATGGAGAGGTAAACCTCCCAGACTGTCCTATGGTCTCCTCACCCGCAGGAAAGAAAGGGGAGGCATCCAACAACCAGATATTGAGTTATATTACAGTGCCAACCTCCTGTCTAAGTGGCTTTCGCTTGTTGCCCCTTCTGGTGACTCCCTGGTCCGAGATATGTTGGAGATACAGCATGGCTACTCCCTAAGGACATACCTTTGGGCGCCAGACCCTTCTCTCCTAAGACACCCTGATTTTGATCTCTTACTTAGGGGCCTTTGTGAGGTCTGGGTGAAATGGAATCCAAAACTGGCCCCTCCGCCCTCTACACTTTGTCCTGCCTAGGTTCTCCCGAAATTGTTGAAAAAGCCTATTAAAGGTTACGAGGACTTCTGGGGTAGACTACAACATCAAATTGTTTAATTCTAACTTTATCCCTCTGTCCATGAGCCAACTTCAATCGAAGATCCCAGACATAAAAATTACCTCTTTGCATTACAATCACTTTATATGGTGCGCTAGCTCACTTCCGAATCGGGGTAGGCTATTTCACCCTCTGACGAAATTGGAACAAACAATTTTTTCTCCATCTAGGTCTGGGAGGAAATTAGCTAAATGTAAAGCTTTGCTTCTCGACTCCTTGCCATCCAAGAAACCCTGTTTTCTAGCTGCCTGGGAGGAAGAGTTGAATACTTGATTTACTGAGGAGGAGACCTACCAAATTTTGAGACAGTCTCACGGCTTTTCTAAATGTGTCAAACTTCAGGAGCTTCATTATAAAGTCGTCTCTAGATGATATACTGTAGGTCCCCAGTGTGAAAATGAATTGTGTTGGCGTTGTAAGTCGGAGAAAGGTACCCTCCTTCACCTATGGTGGGATTGCCCTGTCATTCGAGACTTCTGGGATCAAATTCAATTTCATATTCAACGAATTATCAACTGTCCATTAATCCTTTCGCCCTCATTGGTCCTTCTCTCCCTACCCTCAGATGAGTTCAGGCCTAATCATAAGAATTTGGCGACCCATCTAATTGAAATAACCAAATCCTTGATTCCTAAATATTGGCTTCAACCAATTCCCCTCCAATACAATGCTGGTTTGCAAAGACCTCCCAGGTAGCTAGATTCGAGGAACTTGCTTTACCGTCCGATTGCTGATATTTTTGGCGATTGAGTACTGATGTTTACCTGCCGTTTCTTTCATGTTCTTTTTGTCATACCACTTGCCCTTTCCCCTTTCAACTCCCCCCCCCCCCCGGTACTGATTAATACTGTTTCCGGTTGTATCGTTGTTTCCTTATTTTGGGTATTTTCTAAGTCATTTCTCGTGGTATATTGATGTGAATTTGTCAATTCCCTTTTACTCATTTGTTTACCAACATTTGTATGTATGTTTGTCTTGAATGTTAATAAAATAAGAATTAAAATAAAAGCATGTGCTACTGACTGGTCTAACGCTAGGTTCACACCTGTGTTCTCCTCTCCGTTCTGTGATTTCTGTCTTCTGCATGCCAGAAGACGGAAACCACAGACCGGGTCCGGCCGTGAGCGGCGGTGAGCGTTTTATGCTCTCCGTCGCGAAACCGTTTTTTTAAATCCGGACACAGAGTACTGCATTATAAAACCCGGTTTTGCGGCGGAGAGCATAAAACGCTCACCGCCGCTCATGGCCGGACAGCTTTCTCACCCATTCAAATGAAAGAGTCCTGCAGGTTTCCATCTCCTGCTCTGTTTTATGCAGGAAACAGAAACCTGAAGTACGGAGTGCACAACACAGATGTGAACGAGCCCTAAGGGTGCTTTCACATCACATTTTTCACATCAGTTTAACTGAACAGTTAAATGGATCCGTTATTTTAATCAAAAAACTGATGCAAACTGATATCAATTCAGGCATCAAAAAGACTGATCCGTTAATGGATGTGCATCTATTTGCATCAGTTTGCATCAGTTTTTTGCTAAAAAAAAAAAAAAAAAACGGATCAGGTTTTTATGTTTACCTTGTGAAACACTAATTAAAGTTTGTTGATAGAAAGAGGAGCTGTCCCCAAGCACTACAAGTCCCAGCACAAATTAAAAAAACAGTGTGGCTCCTCTGCCACCCCCCACATGTGCTTCACATATTACCATTAGGGGTAGCACATGTGGGGGAGGGGCAGCCACGTGTGCTGCCCCTAATAGCTGCTACCCCTTCCCCACCCTTGGTCCCAGCACTAGAGATTCTGCCATTTTGAGCCCTTAAAGTAAATGTCTGCCCCTCCACCACCTCTCATTGCTTGCTAGTCCTGGCTCCTGACTGAGGTGGGGGATGGGCAACAACTGGGTTCAGAGACTAGCAGCAGATAAAAGAAACAATACCAGGAAGGGGTCACTAAATGGCAGAGTCCTGCTGGGACCAGGTAAGGGAGGGGCAGACATGACTCCCTAAGGGGATCACAATGGCAGAATCTCTAGTGCTGTGACCAGGGAAGGGAGGATAGAGGAGGAGGAGTTCATGCTTACCTTTTGAAAAGTTCCTCATCTCTCCTCCGGCTTCCCATTCTTCTTCTGACCATGCACAGAGGGCAGAGTTGTAGTTATTGGGGGCGGAGCGGGCTCATAAACGGACTGTATAACAGGATGCATCGTGTCTGGCATCCGCGTACATAGAGAAGTGAAGGAAAAGGAGAACGGTCCGTCACGGATCTGTTGTGGGTAAAGGACAGAAAAGTGTAGTAGTAGACGCTTTTCTGTCCATTAGAAATAACGGAGACGGACATTTTCAAGCCACAATGGAGTTTTTTTTTTTTTTTCATTGGAGTCAATGGGTCTGCTGACTGACGCTGGGTTCACACCAGCGCCTGAACTCCGTTTTAAGGTTTCCGTCTTCTGCATGCAGAGTCCGGCCATGAGTGGCGGTGAGCCTTTGATGCACTCCGCGGCAAAACCATTTTTTTTTTTTTTTTTTTAAACTAGACACAGAGTATTGCAGGTCCGACTCTGTGTCCGGTTTAAAAAAAAACGGTTTTGCCGCGGAGCACATAAAACGCTCACTGGCGCAAATGGCCAGAGACTTTTCAAGCCCATTCAAATGAATGGGCTAGAAACATGCCAGAAGGTTTCCGTCTCCTGTCCCTGTTTTGTGCAGAAAACGGAAACCTGCAGAACGGAGTACGGGCACAGATGTGAACGAGCCAGTCAGGCGGACCTACAAAATGTGATGTGAAAGCACCCTAACAGTGTGACAGACAGAGGGACTCCTATCTCTCTCTATCACTACACTGATACACATCATGTATTACTGACTGGTATAACAATGTGACAGACAGAGGGACTCCTATCTCTCTCTATCACTGTACTGATACACATCATGTACTACTGACTGGTCTAACAATGTGACAGACAGACAGAGGGACTCCTATCTCTCTCTATCACTGCACTGATACACATCATGTACTACTGACTGGTATAACAGTGTGACAGACAGACAGAGGGACTCCTATCTCTCTCTATCACTGCACTGATACACATCATGTGCTACTGACTGGTATAACAGTGTGACAGACAGAGGGACTCCTATCTCTCTCTATCACTGCACTGATACACATCATGTACTACTGACTGGTATAACAGTGTGACAGACAGACAGACAGAGGGACTCCTATCACTCTCTATCACTGCACTGATACACATCATGTGCTACTGACTGGTATAACAGTGTGACAGACAGACAGAGGGACTCCTATCTCTCTCTATCACTGCACTGATACACATCATGTACTACTGACTGGTCTAACAGTGTGACAGACAGACAGAGGGACTCCTATCTCTCTCTATCACTGCACTGATACACATCATGTACTACTGACTGGTCTAACAGTGTGACAGACAGACAGAGGGACTCCTATCTCTCTCTATCACTGTACTGATACACATCATGTACTACTGACTGGTGTAACACTGTGACAGACAGACAGAGGGACTCCTATCTCTCTCTATCACTGCACTGATACACATCATGTACTACTGACTGGTATAACAGTGTGACAGACAGAGGGACTCCTATCTCTCTCTATCACTGCACTAACAGACATCATGTACTATGTAAAGCACCATGGAATTAATGGTGCTATATAAATAATAATAATAATAATAATAATAATAATAATAATAATAATAATTAATAATAATGTACTACTGACTGGTATAACAGTGTGACAGACAGAGGGACTCCTATCTCTCTCTATCACTGTACTGATACACATCATGTACTACTGACTGGTCTAACAGTGTGACAGACAGAGGGACTCCTATCTCTCTCTATCACTGTACTGATACACATCATGTACTACTGACTGGTCTAACAGTGTGACAGACAGAGGGACTCCTATCTCTCTCTATCACTGCACTGATACACATCATGTACTACTGACTGGTATAACAGTGTGACAGACAGACAGATGGATTTCTACTTCTCTCCATCAACTTAAGTCCTTTCTGAATTTAAAAGATCATGTGACCATTTTCTGATTCCTTCTTGATTTTATGTGGCGCCCCCTGTTTGCAGGAACCAGTGTGACAGACAGACAGACTCTGACTCCTGTCTCAATCCTTCTATCAATTAAATCAAAGTCTTCTCCTCCAGTCCTAACATTACACTTACCCAGAATCCCCCACACTGTATTATCTGAGTATTATTTCCTATCTCTCTCATATCCTCCCACACTGTGTTATCTGTGTATTATTTCCTATCTCTCTCATCTCCCTCCACAAATTGGACACTTTCTCTTTCTGCCTGGGTCAGACAGAAAATCATCAGTGACCTGTAACCTTTCATCCTTCCTGATTGGCTGTCCCGTGTCATGTGATCCTTCTTCTCTGCCTTCTTCATTCTTTTCACACACCTGACAATATTTTAGCCGGTTTGTGCAAATTAAATTGCAAAGTTCTGTTTTTTATAACCCAAAATTTTTGGATGGTTTGGGCCGCAGCTGTTTTATTCCAAACCAATTTGCTCATCTTTATATTTGACCAGTTTAGAGTTAAAGATACACTTTAAAATCTCTGTTTATTGCTCAAATGTTTTATTTCCATCAATTTTAGTTTAGTAAGAAAATAATTCCTAGTTCAGCACTTCTTCCCTGCACAAAACTGTAAGAGGATCTGAAATCTCACAAAACCAAAAGCAAAAGAGAGAACCAAGCAGAAATATACAACCAAATACTGACCAGAAGCTAAATGGAAATTTTTTTAAGAGTTAAAAAAAAGAAAAAGGGAAAACAGCGCCTCTCTTATCCATGGGCGGTTTCTGGTATTGCAGTTCATCCTTGAATGTTGTTGAGATGTAATACCAGGCACACAAGAGTGGCGCTGTTTAAAAAAAAAAAATTGCACTGATGTGAGATTCTATTATATTTTAAGCATAAAAATGTGCAATTCTATCAGATACATAGACAGAAAATATCCCCAAGAGAATCAAGAGACCCCGAGAACACGTAGCAGTGTCAGCACTATTGAGGAGAGGAAATGACCACTCGGGGATTGTAGTAGTGTGACTATTGATGTGAGGAAATGGTGTTCCTGCATTTATGCAACTTGTTCCTTGGGTTGAGTATGCAGCACAGGACTTGTCATTAGCGCAGCCCAGTAGGGTATCACCTCCTGTGAAGGAATAAGAATATATTAGTAATACACATTATTAAGTGACCTGCTGTATGTAATAGAAGGAAAGCTCCGGATATACAGGCTAAAGTCTCCTATAGAGTTATACTGACCAATGACGAAAGATTGTCCCTATCACCTCCATCAGGTTGGGATTTCTCAGTGTAATGAACGGAAGGCTAGGAGAGGTGAGGGAACATAAAAAACACAGTTACTTACCTCTCCTGGCTCCAGAAGGCTTGGTGCCTACTTGTGTCACGTCCCAGACATCACGTGGGCCGGGCTTGCATCCTTATGCATTGTGACGCAAGCCCCGACTCAAGTGACATCTGGTCCATCATTGAAGATGGCTGACATCAGCGAGGAGTGCGCCGGAGCTCAGGAGAGGTAAGTAACAGTGTTTTTTATGTTTGTATCCTCCCCTCTCATTATTATATCCTGGAGTCTGAATGGATGTCAAAAGTTCCCTGCCATTCCTAGTTATGATCTAGTTATGTGATCTGCTTGTACTGTCATGTCCCACATTATGGAAGCTTCAGCCATATCAAGTCAGGAACATCCTTGTACCATTTGTCAGACACTTGACCACCAAGTTCCTTTCAGACTGACCAGTGGAGATAGCTGACTATTACAGATGAGCAAATCAAAGCTGCAGAGGTGGAATCTTTGATACGCCAAGAAACCGGATTTCCTCACGTTTTGATGCTTCAAATCACATTTTTTAATAAAATGGCTGCTGCACATGTTAGGACAAAGGACTGGGAACTTGGGGTCATCCACATATCAAGCGGGCAGCTAATCAGCAGCCAGCCAGCCCGATGATGTCACAGCCCTATAAAAGCCAGCGGCTGTTTTAGGTACCATCATTTCACATCGCTCTTACTGCAGGGACAGACATCAGCAGGGGCTCGGGACAGGGATAGAAAACAGATAGAAGTTCAGGGAAAGAGGATTGCTAGTGAAGGGAAAGTATAAGGAGGAAATCAAAGAAGAATTTGGGGTGGTTGTAATGTCATTAACAGAAAGAATCTAAATGCACATTGCAACGCTCACTGCTGCTATACTGCTCCTCATTACTCATATCTGTGTGTACAAGGTGCAACACAACAAGCCTTTTACAGCAAAAACAGTGAATTATCATCCCCTAATACCTGTACTCATCTGTTCTCACAAATTTTTCAAGACATTTCTTATATGGGGCTTATTCTCTGTTCATTCAAGGCACAATATTACAGGCCGTTATTACTACTGTGCCCAAGAAAACTGAATTCCTATCCAGTTAACTCTGCAGTCGTCTGTTCTAACACTTACATAAAGGTGTTTATCATTGGGGAGACACATTATAGACATATTTTCTGTTTTTTTGCAGTATAAAACTACAGGCCATTTCTCAAGACAATAGTGGCAAATATCAATGATTCTTAGCCACTAATCTTTACAGGTTGCAGCAGAGTAAGAGGTTTTGGGAGCAGGAATCACTTACAGAGGCAGGAGCTTTGATTGTCAAGTAGTGGTTGAGTGTTGACCAGCAACGCAACGATTGTAGACTGGATGACTCAGTGATCCACTTCCTCCCAAGTCACATCAGACACCCCCAGCCAAGAGTTGGTGGGTTTGTCAGACACAACCCTTTGTTGGCCTGGCCCCGGAGCAGTCCCTGTACCCTCAGTTGTACTGAACCTGTCTCTGTTTTTTTCTGTTCCCTTAGCTTGGATGAATTTTCTATGCTGTGTGCTCAGAGCCATTATACATTGAGGATTAGATACTACAGGACAGTCAACAATCACTGCCCAGCCAAGATCTGGTGGGCAGACAAGTAGTGATGAGGAGAGTGGCATGGGAGCTGCAGTTGCGAGTGGTCAGGCTCCTGGCTCAGAGACCGTTGAGGAAGACATAAGTGACCTGCAGATATTAGTGGATGATGATGTAGCTGATCACAATTGGAAGCCAGGTAACGAACGGTCCATCATTATCGGGGAAATAGGGTTGCAGCTTGCACATGAAACAGCATTTGGGAGCCAAATGTGCCCAGGTTAGACCACCCACTTCACAACCGCCTACCTGCCCTAAAAATAGTGGTGAGGGGTTCACAGGGGCAGTGGTGGTAGCAGTCAGTGCGGAGTGTTGGGGGTAAAATCACCTACTCAATAGTTCGGCAGCTTTTTGTTAAGCCACCAGGGGAAGTCACATGGCCTTATGTGGAATCTGTGGGCAGAAATAGAATCGTGGCCAGGGTGCTGATCTCGTTCGGCCACAGGAAAATGGCCGATAAACATGCGCTGTCAGCGCTTTGGAACGAAGAGAAGAGTAAAACGCGAGAAGAAGAAGGAGGTGAAGAAGAAGACAGTGGCTGTCGCTGGAGAGTACCCAAGGAGCACAGGGGACGCCCCAAATGCTGAGAGAACGTGGATGCGGATCAGAATAATAAAGGTAAGAGAAGAATAGTCTGTCTTAAGGCTATTACTAAATGTACTTACTTTAAAAAGGGATTCTAGTGATAGAATCCCTTTTAGGCTAAGGCCCCATGGGATGACCCACAGCTATAAATCACTTCGGGAAAAACCATGTCAGGAATGCATCGCAGTTCTTCTCGCAGCATCTTAAACATAAATTTTGCTGAGCTTTCCTCTGCGGACTTTCTGATATCTATGGGGAAGCTGCTGACATTTCCGTAGATATAATTGACATGCTGCGATTTCCTAAACCGTGCAGGTTCTGGAAATCACAGCATGTCCGCGCTGCAGTTTTTTTCCCTTGAAGTGGGCACGGGATTTGCAAGAATCCCATCCACTTTACAGCTGCTGTAAAACACTGCATTTCTATCCCATGGGGCCCCGGCGGCCTAAGACTCGAGATGGAAGAACCTCTGAAGATTTGTTCAGAAAAGTCAACCTTCAGTTTTGTTTTTTTTTTATTGAAGGGATCACAGAGAATAACTTTCAATTCCGGTTTGCAGGTGACAAACCCCAAAAGTTTTGTGTTTGGATGAACATGAACATTTTGTAAAGTTTAGGATGGTTCCGATTCTCTCATATCTATCAGATTGCCATCATACAAGATCTGGACCCCTTGCAGCCCTATATATACAATGAACATAGAATGACAAGGTGCAGCCCTGCCAGATGATACTGAGAATCCAATTCTATAATAGAGGACACAGAGAACATTTCTACTCCCTTGACTTACAGGGTTCTTGTCATTACCTGTGGTCGAACTGAAACATTTGTTCTGATCTCCTTTACATTGAAAAACACTTGCAATATTATTTACAGTAGAATCCATTGAAAAACACTGGAATCCATTTTCATGAACTGCAAATAAAGAGATAAAATAGATAATTATAATAAGTAACACAGAAATCTCCTCGGACTCCTTATACCGACAATACATTTGGTCTATAGAGGGCCTGAAGGGCTGGTTTTAGCCAAATAACCTGCACCTTGTACTAAAGAGAATCTTTCACCATCTCCAACTCTTTGCACTACTGATACTGGCAGAGTTAGAATGGGAATATTGGGGGGAAGAGAAGAAATGCCAAATGGGTTGGAGGCAGTAAATAATCTTTAATTAATGGCTGTAAAGAGTTGGAGGAGATAGTGAAAGGTTTTCTCCATTGTGGTCCAATCTCAGATGTAGCAGTGTTGAGCGCACAGGTGTATCAGAGCTGGCCGTGCACTGAGCTCTGCTACACCCAAAATGTAGGAGAGCTGGCCGAGTACTGAGCTCTGCTACACCAGAGATGTAGCAGAGCTGAGTGTGCGCTGTGCTCTGCTACACCAGAGATGCATCTCTGGTGTAGCAGAGCTCAGCGCACACTCAGAGATTGGACATCGCTACATCTGAGATCGGACAATGGACCAATCTTAGACTCTGCCTCCTCTGGCAGAACCAGCGTTGATTGGCAGAATGCTGTACTCTGTATGGTATTCGGCCAATCAACACTGGTCAATGCATTCCTATGGGAAAAAGTCAGCTCCCACATATCACAAGCTGACAGGGATCCCGACGAGATAGTGGCATAATACATGTACTTGGGCATGTTAGATGCCCCCAGACATGCTTCCCCTGCTGTCCCAGTTGCATTCCAGGGTGTTGGCATCATTTCCTGGGGTATCATAGTGGACTTGGTGACTCTCCTGAGACGAAGTGTGGCTTCCCCTGAAACAAAGCATTTTTCCCCATAGACTATAATGGGGTTTGATATTCGTTCGAATAGTCCAATATTGAAGGGCTATTCAAAATGAATAACGAACATGGAATATTTCACTGTTCGCTCATCTCTAATCATGTGGCATAAAAGCCACAGTTTGTTAATAATGGTGAAGCACAAACCCCTTTGGGCTGAACATTTTCCTCCCCTGATTTTCAGGTGGACAATTCAACAGAATTCCCCAGGGAGACAACAGTGCAGATATGATCTTAGCTTGCTTAGTGCTGCTAGGGAGAACTTTAGAGCCTGTTTTATTCTTAAAAAAAATAGGTTAACAGAGTTCTCCACATTCATACCAATACTGAGCAATACATTTTATTGTTTGTATTATAGAAAGTTGTTCAATTCTCAATATACTTTCCTCACGGTTTTCTAGATCTCTTCTTGCTATCATTCATTCTGATTACTGCTATTGCATGAAAATCAGCCCATGGTCATGTGATTAACATACAGGTGCACAGTAAACTAATTAGACATCTGATGTGTGATAGTGTGTGCAGAGCTGTGTATCTAATCCTCTGATGTGTGATAGTGTGTGCTGAGCTGTGTATCTAATCCTCTGATGTGTGATAGTGTGTGCTGAGCTGTATATCTAATCCTCTGATGTGTGATAGTGTGTGCTGAGCTGTGTATCTAATTCTCTGATCTGTGTTAGTGTGTACTGGGCTGTGTATCTAATCCTCTGATGTGTGATAGTGTGTGCTGAGCTGTGTATCTAATCCTCTGATGTGTGATAGTGTGTGCTGAGCTGTGTATCTAATCCTTATATGTTAAATACTGTGATGCTGTATGCTGAGCTGTGTATCTAATCCTCTGATTTGTGTTGGTATGTGCTAAGCTGGGTAGAAAATCCTCTAATGTGTGTTGGTGTGTGCTGAGATATGTATCTAATACTCTGAATTGTGCTGTTGTGTGCTGAGTTGTTTATCTAATCCTCTGATGTGTGATGGTGTGGCCTGAGCTGTGTATCTAATCCTCTGATGTGTGTATCTCAGTTTGGATATCAGTGTTGGATTGTGCATGTGCAGTGACTGTATGTATGGCAGTTAAAATATGAGTGAAAGATTTGAAGGTTATTGACTAATTCAGGTTATTGTTTTGGGAATCCTGTATCTGAGGAGCGGTATGTCTGAGTTGAGACACGGTCTAAAATCTTCCTAGACACCTGATATATCTGTGTGCCAAATTTGGTGAAGATCTAGTCGTTTGGTCGTGCATAGAAAATTTGCATTTTTATATATATAAGAGATAAAACCAATACACA
The DNA here is from genome assembly GCF_031893055.1 of Leptodactylus fuscus. NCBI lineage: Eukaryota > Metazoa > Chordata > Amphibia > Anura > Leptodactylidae > Leptodactylus > Leptodactylus fuscus. The sequence goes on along the minus strand of NC_134270.1, from coordinate 181,130,272 downwards.
TACGGTCAGGCACTGGTGCGGTGCAGTAATTCTCCCTGCAGCAGCTGGCAAAATAATCCGCTCTGATAGAAGAGAAACTGGCGTCACAGTATCGGGGAGATCCACAGTCTTTGGAAACGCCAGTATATCTGATACCTGAAATAAAAAATATTAACCAAAATAATAAAATTAAAAGAATGTTTATAAATAAAATAACAAGAAGAAAGAAAAAAAAAAAAAAAACAGGTTTTATTTTAAAAATTCCAAACAGTGAAAACACTGAAATACTTTCAGCAATTTAACAAAATGTTATTATATTAAAATATATAGTAAAATATTACAGTGTAGAGTTGTATTCACTGCTATGGGATCATTTATTTTTGGTGGTAAAACACCAGAGATAAAGCCATTAGAAGTGACCCCTCCCCCCCTTTGTAAAGGCTTCATCTCTGCATAGTCTCAATAAATAGGTGGAGCTTCAAAGGAAGATACCATCTCTACTCTCCTCTTTAGCGCCTCCTCGTGGTGACTGGAGATCTGTGTCTAGCTCCTCCTCCTCTGGAGCTTGGGTGCTCTTCTGTGACCTCATGTGGCTGAGTCATTGGGCCCCATCAGTGACATGGACGTGCCAGCTCTGGTGCTTTTCCGTAATGTAACGTAAAGCAGGGACACCGGATTATTGGTGCAAATAAAGCCAAACTATTGCCGCAGTTTCATGAATAAATTCCCCCCATTATTCTCTTCTACAACTTACATCTAATGAAGGAAACTAAAATGTCAGTGTATCCTGCACATGAGACCCGCACTACAAGTACCAGGATGATGTTATACCATGAGTATAATCTGGAGACTTATAGAAAATGGTGATAAAATCACAATATTTTACCTGAAACAGAATATTGTGAAAATGATGAGATACAGACATCGGAGCCTGAGCAGGTCACCGCGGGTCCTGTACAAGTAGGGCTTGTCCCATTACTACATTGGGTGCATCTCAGACATTGACCTGCAGGGGGAGACAATCATATATTTCATTACAAACATGATGTCAGATGACTGAGACCATTTCTATACGAATTGCTGTGGTTATTATTACTAGAGATGAGCGAACAGTAAAATGTTCGAGGTTCGATATTCTTTTCGAGTAGCCCCTCAATATTCGACTACTCTAATCGAATATCGAACCCCATTATAGTCTATGGGAGGAAAATGCTCATTTCAGGGGTAGGCAACGTTTGATCAAATTATACTTACGAAGTCCACGAGTGAGGGTCGGGCTGGATCCTCCGAGAAGTCTTCTCCGTGCAGCGTCCCCGCGGCGTCTTCTGGCTCTGAATTCACTCTGCCAGGCATCAGGCCTGGGCAGAGCCGATTGCGCATGCCCACACTACAAGCAGACATGCGCAGTCAGCTCTACCCAGGCCCGATGCCTGGCAGAGTGAATTCAGAGCCGCGGGGAAGCTGCACGGAGAAGACTTCTAAAGTTAGGAGAAGAACCAGCGTTGATTGGCCAACTGTATAGCATTCAGCCAATCAACGCTGGTTCTGCATCGAACTTTTCCATTCGAATAGCGAGTGGTACTCGATCGAGTACGAGTAATTCGAATACCGTAATATTCGATGGAATACCTACTCGATCGAATACTACTCGCTCATCTCTAGTTATTACGGCCTCTAAGACTAAGGTCAGACTTTACAGAAACATTGTTTCAGTACATCACATCCTGATCATTTCACCGGCGGACATAGAATATCTGGGGTAGGTAAGGGGAGAATGAAAAAAGCTGCAGAAAAGCAGTGACAACCCCAAGTGTATTGTGTGTGTTTTTTTCCTCTGTGTTTTTTTCTGCAGTATTTTTCACAGAGTGTTCACATTGTGCAGCCTCAGCCTAAGACTAAAGCCTCCCATTGACTTCCGCTAGCAGAAAAAAGGAACCCATTGAAGACAATGGGAGGCTTATTTTCAGCGCTGAAATTCCTCACCATTTTCCTCCGTACAAATGGACCCTTACATGTATCTAGAACCATCACAGTCCTAAAAGTGAAAATTACTACTGAAAATATAAAAATAAATAAATAAATATACATACACTACTTTTCAAAAGTTTCGGGTCACTTAGAAATTTCCTTATGTTTGAAAGAAAAGCCCAGTTTTCTTTTCAATGCAGATAACAAGAAATGAATCAGAGATCCCCTCTTTACATTGTTAATGTAAATGACTTTTCTAGCTGCAAATGTCTGGGTTTTAATGCAATGTCTACATAGGGGTATAGAGACCCATTCCAGCAGCCTTCACTCCAGGGCTCTATGAAGTATAAAAATTGTGAGACTTCAGTAGTTGATGCTTTTTATAATGGCTAACCAAAATGATGACAGATTGCAAGCACGTTTCCGTACGAACAGAAAGGGTGCAAAACATGCCCACGCAGACTGACTACCGACAAGATAAAGATCCCCAAGTCTAATCAGGACTACAAGACCCCGGGTACCTACACCTGCAGCACACCTAATGTGGTGTATCTAATAATATGTACCAAGTCTCTCAAAATAGCCAGAAACTCAACAGTCTATTCTTGTTCTTAGAAATGAAGGCTATTCCATGTGAGAAATTGCCAAGAAACTGTAGATTTCCTACAAGGGTGTGCACTACTCCCTTCAGAGGATGGTACAAACAGGCTCTAACCAGAGTAGGAAGAGAAGTGTGAGGCTGCGCTGCACAACTGAGCAACAAGACAAGGACATGAGAGTCTCTAGTTTGAGAAATTGAAGCCTCACAGGTCCTCAACTGGCAGCTTCATTACATAGGACCCGCAAAATGCCAGTGTCAACGTCTACAGTGAGGAGGTGACTCCGGGATGCCCGGCCTTCAGGGCAGAGGGGCAAAGAAAAAGCCAAATCTGAGACTGACTAATAAAAGGGAAAGATTAATATGGGCAAAAGAACACAGACATTGGACAGAGGGAGATTGGAAAATGTGTTATGGACAGACGGATAGAAGTCTGAGGTGTTTGGATCACACAGAAGAACTGAGAAGATGCTGGAAGAGCCTGAGGCCATTTGTCAAACATGGTGGTGGGAATGTGATGGTCTGGGGTTGCTTTGGTGCTGGTAACGAGGGGAATTTGTACAAGGTAAAAGGGATTTTGCAGAAGGAAGGCTATCACTCCATTGTGCACCGCCATGTCCAGCTGTAGAAATTGTGAGTTAATCTGATTGTCCGGGTTAGAGCATTCCAGAGAAGTGGTGCAGCTCAGGAGAAGTCTTGTATACGAGTGTGGGAGGTTCTGATAATAGAGGATGTAAGTGTTAGGTCATTGAGTGAACGGAGAGTAGAGGATGTGTGATAGAGAGAGGAGATGTAGGGAGGTGCGGCATTATGGAGAGCCTTGTGGGGGAGGGGAGAAGGTTATATTGTATTCTGTAATGAGTATGCACAGACCGGAGGCCTCGCTGTAGTGACCGGCACAGACTAGAGGCCTCGCTGTAGTGACCGACACAGACCGGAGGCCTCGCTGTAGTGACCAGCACAGACCGGAGGCCTCGCTGTAGTGACCGGCACAGACCGGAGGCCTCGCTGTAGTGACCGGCACAGACCGGAGGCCTCGCTGTAGTGACCGGCACAGACTAGAGGCCTCGCTGTAGTGACCGACACAGACCGGAGGCCTCGCTGTAGTGACCAGCACAGACCGGAGGCCTCGCTGTAGTGACCGGCACAGACCGGAGGCCTCGCTGTAGTGACCGGCACAGACCGGAGGCATCGCTGTAGCGTCTGGCCTGATAGATGAGCCTGGCCACTGCATTCAGAATAGATTGTAGAGGGGAGAATTTAGTGAGGGGAAGACCGATTAGGAAGGAGTTACAGTAGCCAAGGTGACAGTGAATCAGAGAGACGATAATTGTCTTTACTGTATCTCTGGTAAGGAAAGGGTGTATTCTGGAGATGTTTTCAACATGAAGGTGACATGAGCGTGTGAGTGATTCAATATGAGGGGTGAAGGAAAGGTCCTAGTCAAACACAACCCTGAGTCAGCAGGCAATAAGGCCGTAGACTGCAATGGATATATCAGGGACAGATCTATTAGATGGTGGAAACAGTAGTAGTTCAGTCTTAGAGAGATTTAGTGTCAGATAGAGCGAGGACATGATATTAGAGACAGCAGAGAGACAGTCACTGGTGTTCTGTATGAGTGCAGGGGTGATGTCACGGGAAGATGTGTATAATTGGGTGTTATGAGTATAAAAATGGTACCGAAGCCAAATCTGGCGATGGTTTGTCCAATGGGGGCTGTGTAGAGAGAAAAGAGCAGGGGGCCTAGGACCGAGCCCTGAGGAACCCCAACAGCAAGGGAAAGAGGGGAGGAAACAGAGCCCACAAATGATACACTGAAAAATATATATTAAAATGTATATGTATATTATGTTTATATAAAAAACAGTAAGTGAAATATAATAAAAAGTTATATTGGCGACAGAATCCTGTAAATAGTCCGACAAATAAAAAGTCAGCTAAACTAACATGTACTAAGACTCGGCTTCTGAATTTTTTTTAAATTTACTTGGACCTCACCAGCCACAAAATGGATGAAATAGACAAAAACAAAATTTATTTTCTAAGCCAAAAAAAATTATATTTCTTTAACCCCGTAGGGTATTAAAATAGTGATAATTGCTCTCTTAGAGATGACTCCAGAGGTCACGAGGAGAGAAGATATTGTGTAACACGCACAGGACTAACATACAAGAATCAAAAATAAAACAAACGAAAAACATTTTTGGAGGTAAAATCCAGAATATATTTTAGATTTATAAGAAACCATAAGGAGAACTCACCAGGGTGAACCAGGGCCAGTAATAGACAAGCAAGTCCAGTGAGGTCCTTCATATTAGCAGCTGGTGTGTAAGAATGTCTGACCAAACAGGAACGTGCCGCAGTTATATTGTGGGGAGAGGTCGCAGCAGCCGAGCCCTCGGGGTAGCCCAAAATATGGAGGAGGGGTCATCATTAGATGATTCATAGAATAGTGACTGTGCTGACGTATGATATCTTCTGTTAGCTGCAGAGTTATGTAGAAGTGGAGGTGTTGGTATGGGCCAGCTTTAGGCAAAATTTAGCATCAAAAAAATATGTATCTATATTTATACATCTGTATCCACCCTGCAAGGTGCGGGGAATCCCTTTACTATATCTGTTACTTCTCATGTACTTATCTTGTTGCTCTATACTGTACATGTAATAAAGAGATCCTGCCATCAAGATTGCAGACACTAAACCAACAGCAGGTCCTTGTGAACCTTTCCATGGCCGGGATAATAAATAAGACCTTTATAGTGATCGAAAGATAAGTAAATGAATCTTATTAGGGAGAATCATTCATGAAAGCCAAGAACACAAAATATATACAGAACCGCAACTGATCCTAATATACAGTATATATAGATAGCATCGAAACCGGCAATGTATGAAATCCAGCATTATATAGAATGCCTAAACTAGCCGGCAATGAATTGCCTAGGCATTCTATACAATGCCGAACGAGAAGCTGGCTAAGTATGAAATGATAGGCGACCTTCGTTCTCACTTCGCTTCTTTGTGTCCTTGGCAAGACACTAGCACTAGCGCTTCGCTTCTAGCATGAACTAATAGATGACCTTCGTTCGGCTCCTCGGCAAGACATTACTAGTAGCAGCAGCAATAGCATCATCATCATCATCTCTGATGATGATCGCGCTTCTCTTCTAGCATGAAGAAGCTTCTGCGTACACACGATACGATGATCTCTCTCTACCGTTGACTCAGGCTTACACCTTGTTCAGCAGCATCTCTGATGATCTCTCTCTCTAGCGCGCGTGCTTCGCTTCTAGCATGATATCTGACGGTCTTCTCTGCTCTGTCATTGCCTCAGGCATTTGAAACTCCAATTAGTTCGGTTTTGTTCGTGAATGAAAATGTGGGAAGCGGAGAAAGAACAAGCTGGAGTGTTGGAGAAGGACATGAAACAACGATTCGATGAGGAACTGTCCAAAATTAGAGGAAACACTGCCAAAAACAGTATTTGCTTAAGCCAAACTACTTACCAGAAGTTAATCAGTGATGTCCAAAAAGTCAAAATGACTACTAAGAAGGAACCCAGGGACTATTGGTTGCTGAATTGCTACGATGTGATGATTGTAGGAAACAAAAATAAACACTCATTTTTCCTGTTAAAGAAGGAGTTAGTACTACTATCCAGTATGACATCACAGACTCCCAGTTATTTCATTTTACGCACTTCATGGAGATTGTTTGGGTGTGGTATTTCATACTTTGCCTAACTAGCATTCGGCATTCTATAGAAGGTCTAGGCAAAGTACAGAACGATTCTCCCATTTCATAAATTGCCTAAAGACGCCGGGCATTCTATAGAATACCTGCATGGCTCTACTGCAGGGACAGACATCAGCAGGAGCTCGGGACAGTGATAGAAAACGGATTCAAGTTTAGGGAAAGAACTTTGCTAGTGAAGGGAAAGTATAAGGAGGAAATCGAAGAAGAATTTTGGGCGGTTGCAGCATCATTATAAGAAAGAAACTTAATACACATTGCAGCACTCACTGCCGATATCCTGCTGCTCATTACTCATACCTGTGTACAAGGTGGAACACAACAAGCCTTTTACAGTACATAACAGCAAAAAATAGTGAATTATCCTCCACTAATACCTGCAGTTAACTGCTATAACGCCTTTTTAAGGGCTTGTTCGCTTATTCGCTGTTGTTTTCAAAGAATAAAATTACAGGCCATTTTTCAGTACAGTCGTGGCAAAAATGAGTAATTCTTATCCACTAATTGCTGCAATTAGTGGTTATATTATCAAGTATTTAAAGATGTTTATTAGTGCGGAAACAGATAAGGGGCATATTCGCCATTTTCTCCAAAGTATAAAATTACAGGACATTTTGTACTACAATACTGGCAAAAAAAATTATCATAATTCTTATCCAGTAATTTCTGCTTTTATCTCACCTCTTTTTATAGGTGTTCATTAAACGGGAGAGAAATAAGAGGCTTATTCGCAGTTCTCTTCAAAGTAGAACATCACAGGCCTTTTTGCCCTGTATTAATTTCTTTTCAATTACATTTTTTTATCTAACAGTATATCAGACAGAGAAGCGACAGGCCCTGAACAGGGGAGGGACACAGGCCTAAATGTTGCTGGTGCAGGCACAGTTCACAGCAGAGTAAGTGGGTGTGGTAGCAGGTTTCACTAACAGAGGCCTGAGCTCCCAGTGACAAGTAGTGGTCGTATCTTGACAAGCAACCCAACAGTTCTAGATTGGTTGACTCAGTCATCCACTTTATCCCAAGTCAAATCAGATTCCCACAATCAAGAGTCGGTGGGTTCGTCAGGCAGACCCTCTACCCTCATGTGTCCTAAACCTGCCTCTGTCTTTTTCTATTCCCTCATCTAGAGAAGTACTCTATGCTGTGTGCTCAGATCCGCTATACAGTGAGGATGAGCTACTATAAGACAGTCAGAAGCTACTGCCCAACCAAGATCTGGAGGAGAAACCCGCGCTTCCTCCGATAGGTGGGCAAGTAGTGATGAGGAGAGTGGGGTGAGAGCTGGTGTTGTGAGCGCTCAGGCTCCTGGCTCAGAGACCATTGAGGAGTCAACAGGGTGGCAGTAGTGGAAGGTCGGGAGCCAAATATGCCCAGGGTAGACACACACATTGCAACAGCCTACCTACCCAGAAAGCAGTGGTGCAGGGGTTCAAAGAGGCAGTGGCAGTAGCAGTCAGTTAGTGTAGAGTGTTGGGGGCCCTGAGTGCTCACCTTGCACTGCCATGGCAGCTGTGGGGAAGGGTAGGTTGAGGGTCAAAGGAGCAATATTGGCTCCATCAGTTAAAGCCCAAGCCTAGAGTCGCTGAAGAGCAGCTTTCTTGACTGGCATAGTGGTGCACTCCGGCACCCATTGTGGAAGATCCTCTGGACTACTGGGCAGCAATATGGATTTGTGGCTGTAACTGGCCAAGTTTGCCCTGGAAAATCAGTCCTGCCTGGCCAGTAGTGTGGCATCAGATGTTTATTGCTGTGTAGGCTATAGTTACCCTAAAAACTCACCTATCCATAATTTGAAGAGACTCTCCTTTGCGAAGATGAATCAGGCATGGATCAGGTAAGATTTCCACCCACCAATGCCTGATGCATCAGATTAAACGATCCATGCTGCCTCACTCAAACCTTGATACAAGAGTCTGTCTTCTCCTGGCTACTTGTCTCAGCCACTATTCTGATGCTGCCATCCATCTGATGCCACACATCTGCGACTACTGTTACTGTTTGTGCCACCTACCTCCCTACTCTGTCACCGGGTTACTCTATTGCCTCCTAAGGCTGCTGATACCTCCACATTACTGTATATCACTTTGCCACTTTGTGGCCTACTCACGCTACCGCCACCTCCACACTCTTTCACTGGGAAATCTATGGACACTTAAGGCTGCTGCTTCCTCCACATTATGTCAACAGGCACTGTATGGCCTCTTCACACTGCTGCCACCTCCCCACTTTGTCACTGGGCACTGTAAGACCTTTTATGGCTTCTACTACCTCCACATTATATCAATTTGCCACTCTGTTGCCTCCTCACGCTTCTGCCGACTCCTCACTCTGCTTCTGGGTCAATGCATGACCTCCTCAGGCTGTTGCAAACCCCACATTCTGCCACTGGGTCACTGCATGGCCTCCTACGGCCGCTGCTACCTGCACATTATATCACCTTGCCACTCTGTGGCCTCCTCATACTGCTGCTACCTCCACACTATGTCACCATGTCACTATGACGCCCTCTGTTAGGGGGGCTCTACTTGTATAAGCATTGACTAGAACAGGTTCTGTAGACATTTGTGTGGAATCAGTAGAAGTGGTGTAAAAAGAGTGCGCTCTTACATGCTACTGTAGGATCTTGAGCCTCTGCACGTTGTTTATATCTGGCACTAACATTGATATGTAACGTTGAGTTCACACTGGAGTTATTTGGTCAGTTTTGGTCCTATAACTGGGCAAATAAGTGACGTGCCGCGGTTCTAAGAGGAAATAGGAACGTGCTGGAGTTACATTTTGTGGAGAGGTTGCAGCCGCAGAGTCCTCTGGATATCACACTATATGAAGGTGGAGTCATCATGAGATAATGTCGTCGTGGAAATAGTGAATGTGCTGACTTATGAAATATTAGGTTAGCTGCAGAGTTATGTAGAAGTTCAGATGTTGGTATGCAAAAGCTTAAGGCTGAATTTTAGATTTTTATTTTTAAAAATATGTATCTATAGTTATACTTCTCTATCCACCCTGTAAGGTGTGGCAGATTCCTTTACTTCATCTGTTTCGTCGCACGGGAGACATGTATAATTCTTTTCCCAATTAAAAGTGTTAAAAATTCTCAATATTTCTTTACTCTTATTTTTATTTTTTCTTTATTTTTCATAATTTACATTTTTTCCTGGCGGGATTTGAACCCAGGACTCCAGTGCTGCAAGACTTCAGAGCCACCGTGTTGCCCCCTCAATATTTCTTTACTGTCCCTAATATAACCTGGGTCCCGGGTTACTTGGTGTTGTAACAGTTGATCAACCCACGTACAAATGTTTTCATTCCGTGATCCTATTCCTTTGGGGGAACGGTTCTCTCCTTCCTTGGCAAACCTTGTCACGGCAGGGTGAGAGGAAGTATTTATTTTGGAGAAACTAATGTGTTAACTTTGAGTCTTCATTGGTATGGCCACTACATCGATGTCCTGCCTATAGTTCGGTCAGTTGGTGTGGCCACTACATCCATGTCCTGCCTATAGTTTGGTCAGGTGGTGTGGCCGCCATACCACTTTTTGTTGATTATAGGAATAGCAACAATGTTCATCTCAAGTTCAGACAATTCTAATGGCAAGACTGTAAACTTTTAGGATGTCACATGTCTCAGACTTATAGAGGGGCTTCCCTAGGTGGTCCTTGGACTCAGACAGTAAATTGGTTCAAAATAAAAACAGAAATACTTTATTGGAGTCTACTAGTAACAAAAAGATACCAGTATTAGAGCCAGAATTATAATGACGTGATTACAAGAGTACAAAGAAACTTGCCAATATTATATCAAGATGACACCCTACATAACATCTTGGAACAAGGTTCTCATTGTATGGCCAGGAAAGGGAAACCATTAGGGACAACCTTGTTACCTACATTGTATCAAAATAATGATCTTGCCTATTGATGTTGACTATTGCAGTCAACAGATTTGGCTAGGCACAAAAGGTTTTTTATAAATGTGGGGAGACAAGGTGTCACATAGTCCAGTATGTGGCAAAATCAAGAGTTCACCAATATGTCAGCCATGAAACCTTATAAAACGAATATCCATTAAACTGCAACTCTAAATATGTGGCTTACCAGATTAGTTGTTATACATGGAATTTGCAATATGATGGATGTACAATCCGGTAATTGCAAAAGAGAATATCGGAGACTATTTCAAGTACTATCAACAGTCTTCCAGCCAAACCCTCAGGAGCCTCCAGACATTTCCTCCACTAGCATAATGGGAAGTTAAACTCAGAGCAAATGAACAAGTAAGAAAACCTCTAAGAGGTGGTGACTGGTGAAGAAAGCTCTTGTAAAGAGAGACATACTGGATATGTGAACTAGTAACCAGAGCCCCTATGGGGTTACATTTGAGGTCCGATCTGTCATTTCTTTAAATTAAAGGGATTCCATCATTAGAATCCCTTTTTCCGATAATATCATGTCAGAATAGCCTTAAGAAAGGTTATTCATCCCCTACCTTTATATTTCTGCCGTTCCGTTGATAAACCGGTTTTTCCAGGATGCAAATAAGTCTCCAGACAGCACAGGGGGCGTCCACTGTGCCGCCTGAAGACTCTTCAGCCTCCATCTTCTACTTGGACCTTATTTTATTTTTTTTCAGTTGTATAGAGGGTAGAGCAGAGTGAAGAAGAAAGTCGTGGGAGGACTGCAGAATACATGTGGGTAGGTAACAGGAGATTAGGTCAGGGATGTAGGGAGAGGACATGTTGTGGATGGCCTTGGATGTCAGCGTTAGCATTGTAACCTCTATCCCCTGGGTGATTAGTACCTAGAGAAGTATATGAGTCACGTTTCGAGTAAAGGGTTTACACAAATTCAGTGAGAGTATGGAATAGACAGTAAATTGATTGGGTGGTGGAGCCTAACCACGGACAGTGATGGACGCTTGATCTACTTGCTCCATTACTAGTGTCACATTTTTTGCCAGATATTAGCGTTTCTACCTACAGAAAATGGTCAAAATTGGGCGCGACAAACCTACTGACTCTCAAGAAACAAGGGGATTACTCCCTCACCAAGCAGTGATGCATAAGTATCTGAAAAAACAACTTTTTAATCCACCTCCCCCAGCACCCAAGATGGCGGCCGATGATTCCTCCTCTATTGGTGACACAGCCATGGATTCAGACGGGGAAAGCTCCCAGGTAGATCACAACCCTGCCCCGATCTCCAAAAGTTACCTTCGCAAGGTACTTACCCAGGCTGTAGCCCCTTTAGTAGCGGAATTCGTTGACTCCAAGCCACGGTCCGCAGGGTAGACAACCTGGAAAGTGAACAAAATGAGCTGATGAAAACTTCCACCTCCGTAATTGACTGGCCAGACTCCCATACGACCCATTTAAACAATACTTACCTCGTCATGGAAGATCTGGAGAACAGGAACCGAAGACGAAATCTGCGGATAAGGGGCCTGCCGGAGAGTTACGCTCAGGACTCCCTGCCGGAGATCATGATCTCGCTGGTAGGGGACCAAGCTGCTGCTACAATGGCTGTTGAGCAGATCCACCGGGCTGTCCGGCCGAAGCCGGGTCCTGATGAGCCTCCGAGAGACGTAGTATGTGCCTTGCTCTCATCCTCCCACACTACGGAGCTGCTACGGGCCGCTGGAGATCGAGCAGACCTCTCATATAATGGCTGCTCCCTGCTAGTGTTCCAGGATCTAGCTCCATCGACTCTGAAGAAAAGACAGTAAATAGATTGATTGATCGATTTATGTATCTTCAATAAAAGTGGCCGCCTAAAGATATTTTATCCCGACCATGGAAAGATTGACAAGGACCTGCTGTTGGTTTAGTGTCTGCAATCTAGGTGGGAGATCCCTGTAGTACATATACAGTATATAGAGCAACAATAGAAGTACAGTCCTATGAAAAAGTTTGTGCCCCCCTATTAATCTTTTATAATTGTTAGTTGTAAATATTTTGGTGTTTGCCATGTCAGTCTGATCTATCTAATAACTGATGGACACAGTAACATTTCAGGATTGGAATGAGGTTTATTGTACTAACAGAGAATGTGCAATATGCATTAAACCAAAATGTGACCGGTGCAGAAGTCTGGGCACCTCAACAGAAAAGTGACATTAATATTTAGTAGCTCCTCCTTTTGCCTCTAGTCGCTTCCTGTAGCTGTTAATCAGTTCCTGGATCCTGGATGAAGGGATTTTGGACCATTCCTCTTTACAATTCGCGTTCAGTTCAGTTTGATGGTGGCCGAGCATGGACAGCCCGCTTCCAATCATCCCACAGATGTTCAGTGATATTCAGGTCTGGGGACTGCGATGGCCATTCCAGAACATTGTCATTGTTCCTCTGCATGAATGCCTGAGTCGATTTGGAGCCGTGTTTTGGATCATTGTCTTGCTGAAATATCCATCCCCGGCGTAACTTCAACTTCGTCACTGACTCTTGAACATTATTCTCAAGAATCTGCTGATACTGAGTGGAATCCATGCGACCCTCAACTTTACCAAGATTCCCGATGCCGGCATTGGCCACACAGCCCCAAAGCATGATGGAACCTCCACCAAATCTTACAGTGGGTAGCAAGTGTTTTTCTTGGAATGCTGTTTTTTTGGACGCCATGAACAACGCCTTTTTGTATGACCAAACAACTCAACCTTTGTTTCATCAGTCCACAGGACCTTCTTCCAAAATGAAGCTGCCTTGTCCAAATGTGCTTTTTCATACCTCAGGCAACTCTATTTGTGGCGTACGTGCAGAAACGGCTTCTTTCTCATCACTCTCCCATACAGCCTCTCCTTGTGCAAAGTGCGCTGTATAGTTGACCGATGCACAGTGACACCATCTGCAGCAAGATGATGCTGCAGCTCTTTGGAGGTGGTCTGTGGATTGTCCTTGACTGTTCTCACCATTCTTCTTCTCTGCCTTTCTGATATTTTTCTTGGCCTGCCACTTCTGGGCTTAACAAGAACTGTCCCTGTGGTCTTCCATTTCCTTACTATGTTCCTCACAGTGGAAACTGACAGGTTAAATCTCTGAGACAACGTTTTGTGTCCTTCCCCTGAACAACTATGTTGAACAATCTTTGTTTTCAGGTCATTTGAGAGCGGGCTGTCCATGCTCGGCCACCATCAAACTTAACTGAACGCGAATTGTTTTGTAAGGAGGAACGGTCCAAAATCCCTTCATCCAGGATCCAGGAACTGATTAACAGCTCCAGGAAGCGACTAGAGGCAAAAGGAGGATCTACTAAATATTACTGGCACTTTTCTGTTGAGGTGCCCAGACTTTTGCACCGGTCAAATTTTGGTGTAATGCATATTGCACATTTTCTGTTAGTACAATAAACCTCATTTCAATCCTGAAATATTACTGTGTCCATCAGTTATTAGATAGATCAGACTGACATGGCAAACACCAAAATATTTACAACTAACAATGATTAAGATTAATAGGGGGGCACAAACTTTTTCATAAGACTGTATATAAGATGTAACAGATGAAGAAATGGAATCTGCCACACCTTACAGGGTAGACAGAGAGGTATAACTAGAGATACATATTTTGCCTAAAGCTGGTCCATACCAACATCTCAATTTCTACATAACTCTGCAGCTAACAATAGATGTCAAATGTCAGATGTCACTATTTCCTCGAGGACATTATCTAATGATGACTCCACCTATATACATTGGGCTACCCAGAGGGCTGAGACCTCTCCACACAATATAACGGCAGCATTTTCCTGTTCATGTTCCGAAACGCATCATTTTGGTTGTTTGCACGCAACCTTAGTTTTTTTCCTATGGAACTATTAAAAGCTAAACTTCAATATATTACCGGAATACTCCTGAATTGCTGGAACTTTTTATGTTTTTTCTGTTATGGCTTTGCCCCTAGACGAGGGGGGTAAGGACCTGTGCACGGGAGAGGATTTCCGAGTCATTGGAGACTGCTATTGTTCCGTTTGTGGGGAACTCCTTTAAGATTATTTTGCAAATCTATAAACATTGCGATACATCTATCATTAATGTGAAAAGAAATGGAATTAGAAAAAATGAATAATTTCTGTACAATAATTTATTACAAAACCTGAATATTTATAAAAATTTAATCTCATAAATTATATCCCTTTGGGTCCTTTTCCACCCTACTGGATAACATCACTCACCTTGAAATCACCACAGAGGCCTCTGTTTTGGTCAAATGGTTCATGTGGGATGTGCTGAGGTCATAACACTTTGGCGTACTCCATGTGACCCCCGAGGTCCAATTTCCAACATTACTAAAAAGGCTGAAAGGGGACCCCAGAGGACCTCCATTAAAAAAATGAAGTTTTTTTTATCCTCTTCCTGTGCTGCCATTCTTCAATTTTTGTTTTTGACTCCCTGCCTTCCAAGAGCTACAACATTTATTTTTTTTTCTTGTCTTCCATTGACTCCTCACAGTCTCTAAATTTTCTAACTCTTCTCTGCCGCTCTCTGATCATAACCTTCTATCTCTCACCATCAGTGCTCTCTCCCCTTCACAAGATACCCCTACCCATCACACATATAGGAATTTGCGTGCTATCTGCACCCAGCACCTCTCAGATACTCTACAGTCCTCTCTGTCCCCTATCTCCTCAATCTCCTGTCCCAATCTGGCCAACAGTCACTATAATGAAACCCTTAATAATGCATTGGATGAGGTTGCTCCCCCCTCCACTCGTAAAGTCCCACATAGGAGGCAGCAGCGCTGGCACACGCCACAGACACGATTTCTTCAGCGGTGCTCTAGGTCTGCTGAACGTCTCTGGAGAAAATCACGTTCACCTGCAGATTTCCTCCACTTCAAATTTATGCTTAAAACATATAGTTCTGCCCTTTACCTCGCCAAGCAAGACTATTTCACCGCCCTCATCTCTTCTCTCTCCAGCAACCCTAAAAGGCTCTTTGAAACTTTTCACTCCTTACTCACACCCAAGGTGCAGACGCCATTCACAGACCTTAGTGCCGATGACCTTGCCACTTATTTCCATGCTAAAATTGATAAGATCCATCAGGAAATAAGTGCCCAAGCCCCAGGTGGCATTGATCCCATCACCTACTATAGTACTGATCCCCTCATCTACCATAATACTGACCCCCCCACCTACCATAGTACTGATCCCCCCCCTCACCTACTATAGTACTGATCCCCTCACCTACCATAGTACTGATCTCACCACCTACCATAGCAATGATCCCATCACCCACCATAGTACTGATCCCCTCACCTACCATAGTAATGATCCCCGCACCAACTTCAGACTATCCATTCTCATCTTTTGAACCTGTTACAGAAGAGGAAGTCTCCCAGCTACTTTCTTCATCTCGCCTTACAACCTGCAGTAGTGACCCCTTCCCCTCACACCTTCTCCAATCTCTGTCGCCTGCTGTCATGACTTACCTTACTAAAATATTTAACCTCTCTCTCTCCTGGAATCTTCCCATCCTCTTTCAAGCATGCTGTCCTAACCCCGCTATTGACTAAATCATCCCTGGACCCGTCCTGTGCTGCTAACTATTTACAAATCTCTAACCTCCTCTTCATCTCCAAAGTCTTGGAACACTAGGTTTGTTCTCATTTGATCCACTTTCTGCCAACTCCCTTCTTGACCCCTTACAATCTGGTTTCCGCGCTCTGCACTCTATTTAAACGGCCCTCCAATGATCTCCTGATGTCTCCTGATGGCTAAATCTAATGGTGACGTCTCTCTTCTTATTCTTCTCGACCTCTCAGCAGCATTTCCAATGATGGGTGCACCGAGCTGATACCAAGGCTATCCAGTGGTGGTCCTGATAGGTAAAGGCAAGCATTGCAGCAGCAGTAGTTCCAACAACCCAAGTTGGGATGCGAAGGAATAACAGACTATGACTAATGAGGACTTCCTTACTAAGGCCGGGTTCACACGGAGTTACGTGCCGCGAGATTTGGCACGTGTACGCCACGTGACCCTTTGCGTGCCGTACACGCTCCCATTCATTTCAATGGGAGCGGGGAGCGTATGCGGCGCGCTAGTTTGCGGCCGTGCATTTATTCAAACTTATTGACTCGAGTATAAGCCTAGGGGGGAAATGCAGCAGCTACTGGAAAATTTTTCAAAAATTAAAATGGTCGAAGTTTTTGGGTGCAGTAGATGCTGGGTGCTGGGAAAGGGGAGGGGGTGTTTTGGTTGTCTGTCTGCCCCTTCCCTGAGCTTGAGGACTGTTTTTCTTCCCCCACTTGGAATTCAGTCTGGCAGTGCTCCTATTAACCCCTTTCTGACAGAAGAGGAGCACTGCAGATACCCTATTTCAGTAAACCGGGCACTGTCAGACACAGGGAGACCTAATGTGTTTGTGTTTCACAGTACTTTTCTACTTTTATATGTATTCTAGGGAAAGGAGGGATTTAGAACCTTTATTTTTGTATGAAATCTTCTTTTTTTTTTTTTTTTGCACTATTTTATAGGAGATTCTATACATTAATATTGTGGCTGGTCATAGACCCCCCTCCTAAAAAAAATAAAAAAAATAAAAAAATTTTTTTGCTGACTCGAGTATAAGCCGAGGGGGGCTTTTTCAGCACAAAAACTGGGCTGAAAAATTCGGCTTATACTCGAGTATATACGGTAATTGTGGGGGACCACAGAAATGGTCGATCCTTAAGGGACATAGCAGGGCAAACTGAATTACCCAAACTAGACAGTGGCCTATGTGATTACGAAGTGGAAGGTGAACAATGATTGTCGGAATGTGCCCCGAGCCGGGAGACCCCCGAAACTGGGAGATAGAGACCAATGACGAGTGCTGGCCAGAGAAACCGCACCCAACCGATGGCTCGTATACACCAGGAGCGTCACCGGGCACCCCGGATTATTGTGTCCATCAATCCCATCTGTAAGGAAGTGTCTGCTGGGGGATACCAACTATTGGATAGGAAGAAATGGTGTTTTTCTATCGCAGGTGTCCAAATACTTATTGGTAGACAGGGTATCAGGCACATCCTGGAGCCAAAAACAAAAGCTTGTACCGATCCCCCATGTGAGATTCTATTATATTTCAAGCATAACAATGTGCAATTCTATCAGATACATAGACAGAAAATAACCCCAAGAGAAACAAGAGACCCCGAGAACACATAGCGGAGTCAGCACTATTGAGGAGAGGAAATGTCCACTTGGTTGTTGTAGTGGATGAGGTTTCTGCATTCGTGCATGTTATCCCATTGGATAAGTATGAAGAACAGTAGTTGTCATTAGCGCAGGCAAGTGCGGTATAATTTCCTGTGAAGGAATAAGAATATATTAGTAATACACATTATTAGGTGACTTGCTGTACTGGCTGAAGTCTCCTATAGAGATATCCTGATGGAGGACGATAGATTGTCCCTATGACCTCCATCTGGTTTTGATTTCTCAGTACATCAGTAAAAACAGAATGAAAATCTAAAGTAATAATACTACGACTAATGGGAAGGGTCTCAGATGTTTCATTCGTCCAGTCTAGGGGGGCAGGGTCTTGATGCCTGGCTCTCATGAAGGGGGGGGGGGGGCATGAGGAAGGTTGGATCAGGGAATATGAAAGTGTTGTTGTGACGTTAATGATTGTCAAGACAGGGGCTCTGAGTCTTCAAGTATCGGGGATGCGAGCGATTGATCCTGCTGGAAAGCTTTTTAGATCTAGAGATCTGATTCACTTTGTTCTCCCATTGTGCAGTAGAGGGCGCTCTCTGTGGAAGCCCAAATGGTGGAATTAACACTTTCACTGCAGCAAGAAGTTGGAAGATAAGATGTTATGGTGTAGGAGAGGAGAGAGGGATCTAGCGAATACCAACATATCAGGGGATAGTCAAAAGGAGGTGAATCCTATTCTGCACAGTTCATCTTCCAGAATATGAAGATTATAGGGCAGGACCACCATATGGGTAGGACTGTGTTCTCTTGAAAATAGACAAAGGATGAGAAGCCATGGAGAGGACTTCTTTAAGTTTTTGATTGCTCAGGGTGAGTTGCAGATCTTTCTCTTAACTAGAGATGAAGAATGGTTTGACCATGGATTTTACTTGAACATGGTTCTGGAGTAGGTGTGAAGTTCATCTTGTAGAGTCTCTTTCCACCGTGAGGCGCTAAGTCTGTGTATCCTCTAGGTCATTGATATCTTGTAGTGAAGCTGCAACAACATTTGTTGCAATGGGCTAAATGCAGAAAGTTATATTGATGGATATCGCTGAGATGACTTGCTGCAGAGAATTGTCTACTGATGCAGAATTTGCCTAAAGAGAAGGCCATAAATTGGTTCTAAAAGTTTCTCGGCACGTGATATACTTCTGGCCGGAGATGGAGGAGTAGGAGCAAGACATGAGCTCAGGAGTTTTTCCCAAACTTCAGAAGTACGTCTCAAGAGTAAATTGAATGAAGTAGATCCAAAATGTTTAGTGTTACGTAGCTACAAGTCTTTCAGGAGGTTTGAGTTATGGGTCACCCTAGCAATGTTACGGAGAGTCGTGACTTTCAAAAGACTGGTGAGGTTCACAATAGTTCCTCATAGCTGGAAGATCTATGCCTCCATCAAGCTTGGTACGTACCAGGGCCACATAAGTGGTGTTTTCCATTTCCAGATATAGTTAGAGAAAAAAGCTTGTATGGATTTGAAGAATAGCTTAGGAATATAGATTGGGAGCATCTAGAGTTTATATAGGATCTAAAATTAAAAAACTTGAGAGTCTTCAGTAGTTGATACCTTTTTAATGGTTAACTCATAATGATGACAGATTACAACGTTCCGAAGCTCTCGGCTTCTTCTTCAGGTATATCAGGTATAAGAAGAAGCCGAGAGCTTCGGAACGTTGTAATCTGTCATCATTATGAGTTAGCCATTAAAAAATCGATCAACTACTGAAGACTCTCAAGTTTTTTTGTTTTTTATATTTCCTACCCACTGACTAACACGGTTCAAAAAAAAAACATTTTCCTTATACTATAGGATCTTTAGCACAAGATGCATTTAGATTACGTAAGGGAGTTGCCAAAGGAGCAATTCCCCAGTAGCTGCTGGAAAAACCTGGAGGAAGCGAAACAACAAGATAGTGAGCCCTAACCTGAACCCACCATTGCCCCTGCCTGCTTGCCTCCCTGCCCTAGGCGGCAGAGGACAACTGGTCGACAGGCCCTTCCTGAATAGGTGACAACACAGAACAAAGAAGGTCAGCTAGCCAAGGGTCCGGTAACAGTTGAGCTATGCAGTACAGAATCAAAATCCAAGAGAAAAGTCAAAAGGGAAGCCAAGAATCAGAGATAAGTATTACAATAGTAGCAGACAGAGGAGCTTAGCAGGGACAAAGTCTAATGACAGAGTCTCAATAGCCAGCCTGTTTGTGTGGGCTAATGGCTTGTATATAGGAAACCAAAGACCCGCCCTAGGCTTGATTGGTAGACAGGCTGTCAATCACACAGGCCAGACTAGAATTAACAATTTGATGATCAGAGAGAAACAAGGTGCAGGTGATGGGTGTGGTGGAAATTCAAAACTCTAAGCAAAGAATCAAAATGAGCCCGCCTCCTGCGCCGCAGCATGCATGCAGAGGGTGGTGCAGAGGCCTGAACAGGCAGAGACGTTACAGATTAGTAGGCAACAAAGTGTCATAAACTTGAAGAATACATTATGGGATGTTATGCTTTCTGGAGGTCACCTCGGTATGTTATAATGTGTCCAAATGGGGCTTTCTACTGTGTGGGCACTAGGAAAGGAGGAGCTTTGCCATGGGGGGACCCATAAAAAGTTTTCTATGGGGTCCAGTCTTTTCTACTTATACCCCTGCCTATAATAGAGGACACAGAGAACATTTCTACTCCCCTGACTTACAGGGCTCTTGTCGTTACCTGAGGTTATAGTGAAGCATTTGGTCTCATCTCCTTTACATTGCACAATGCTTGCGGTATTATTTTCATCAGATGTTAATGTAAGACACTGGAAACCATTTTCACCAACTGCAATTAAAGAGATAAAATAAAGTCTTAAAGAAGTAAATCAGAAATCTCCCCGGACTACTTAGGGTAAGTTCACACAGAGTATTTTGGTCAGGACTTTGAGGCCGTATTTGCCGCTCAGGTGTTTTTCCCAGATACTCATTCGTCAGGCCATTTTGCCTCGCAATTTGGCCTAAAGACACACCCTCCTCCAGACAAGGCCCATTCATTGTGGAGCGGAGTGCGTGGCTAGATGCCGTTGCAGTGCACTGGCTTTTAGTCGCGGCTACCTGGTTTTTGGACCGGAAACTGAGGCGGCCTCAGTGCAAATAGCTGAAATAGTCCTGCTGACAACAGCAGTGTAATATAGTATGTGAATATAAATTCATAACAGTTGTGAAGCCATGTAATTTACTGGGATTAAAAGTAGCCGATGTGTTAATGGAGGTTACAGACTAGTTATGTGCCAAATTGCATCCAAATCTGTTCAACCATTTTTGCGTGAGTGAGTAACAAACATCCAAACACACAAACTTTTACATATATAATATTAGTAGGATATAAAACCAATACACCTACAGTCAGGCACTGGTGCGGTGCAGTTATCCTCCCTGCAGCAGCTGGAGAAATATTCGAAACTGGTATAAGAGTGACTGAAGCCACATTCTCGGGACAATCCACAGAACGAGGACATGCTGGTGGTGACATCTAAAATAAAAAAAGAAATAATAATAATAATAATAATAATAATAATAATAATACCACCTCTGGAGGGAGCCTCTAAATAATACCACCTCTCTGACAGTAGGAAAACACCTTGAAACATGTGTATTTGGCACTTGGAGTGAGGAGAGCTTGTCACCAGCAGTGAATTTGGCCCTTGTAGTAAGTTGAGGTTGGCACCAACATTTGTTTTGAAAATCAGGGTGGATTGAGCCTCTAACCAGCCCAGTTTGGGCAAATTCATGGTGGAGGGAGCCTCTAAAAACCCCAGTTTGGACCAATTCATGGTGGAGGGAGCCTCTAAAAACCCCAGTTTGGACCAATTCATGGTGGAGGGAGCCTCTAAAAACCCCAGTTTGGACCAATTCATGGTGGAGGGAGCCTCTAACCAGCCCAGTTTGGGCAAATTCATGGTGGAGGGAGCCTCTAAAAACCCCAGTTTGGACCAATTCATGGTGGAGGGAGCCTCTAAACAGCCCAGTTTGGGCAAATTCATGGTGGAGGGAGCCTCTAAAAACCCCAGTTTGGACCAATTCATGGTGGAGGGAGCCGCTAAACAGCCCAGTTTGGACCAATTCATGGTGG
Organism: Leptodactylus fuscus; assembly: GCF_031893055.1. Classification (NCBI taxonomy): domain Eukaryota; kingdom Metazoa; phylum Chordata; class Amphibia; order Anura; family Leptodactylidae; genus Leptodactylus; species Leptodactylus fuscus. The sequence goes on along the minus strand of NC_134270.1, from coordinate 181,108,699 downwards.
AGGGAGCCTCTAAACAGCCCAGTTTGGGCAAATTCATGGTGGAGGGAGCCTCTAACCAGCCCAGTTTGGGCAAATTCATGGTGGAGGGAGCCTCTAAAAACCCCAGTTTGGACCAATTCATGGTGGAGGGAGCCTCTAAACAGCCCAGTTTGGACCAATTAATGGTGGAGGGAGCCTCTAAACAGCCCAGTTTGGGCAAATTCATGGTGGAGGGAGCCTCTAAAAACCCCAGTTTGGAGCAATTCATGGTGGAGGGAGCCTCTAAACAGCAGAGTTGTGGGAAATCAGGGTGGAGGGAGCCTCTAACCAGCAGAGTTGTGGGAAATCAGGGTGGAGGGAGCCTCTAACCAGCAGAGTTGTGGGAAATCAGGGTGGAGGGAGCCTCTAACCAGCAGAGTTGGGGGAAATCAGGGTGGAGGGAGCCTCTAACCAGCAGAGTTGGGGGAAATCAGGGTGGAGGGAGCCTCTAACCAGCAGAGTTGGGGGAAATCAGGGTGGAGGGAGCCTCTAACCAGCAGAGTTGGGGGAAATCAGGGTGGAGGGAGCCTCTAACCAGCAGAGTTGGGGGAAATCAGGGTGGAGGGAACCTCTAACCAGCAGAGTTGGGGGAAATCAGGGTGGAGGGAACCTCTAACCAGCAGAGTTGGGGGAAATCAGGGTGGAGGGAGCCTCTAACCAGCAGAGTTGGGGGAAATCAGGGTGGAGGGAGCCTAGTATTAGCAGAATTGTGCAACGCTTATGGTGGATGAGTATGACGATGCGGAGCAATTGGAGAGGTTGAGCACAGACATGGAGTTTCATGTTGGGGTGCTTTACACAGGTGGGCACAAAAATGAAGGCTCTATCCAGTGGTGGTTCATTTTTATCAAATGCACTGAACACCCTCTCAGATAGGACGCTGGCGGCAGGACAGGACAGCACCTCCAAGGCATATAGGGCAAGTTCAAGCCACAGGTCCAACTTCGACACCCAATACGTGTAGGGCGCAGAGGGGTCGGAGAGGACAGGGCTGTGGTCGGAAAGGTATTCCTGCAACATGCGCCTATACTTCTCACGCCTGGTGACACTAGGACCCTCCGTGGCGGCACTTTGGCGAGGGTGCCCCTCGTTTGTGTGGACCGGTGAGAACTTGGTCGCCTACTGGAGGAACTGCCCTCCCTGCCGCCAACGTCACATGCTGGAAACATCTCCATCATATTCTGCACCAATTGCTTGTGGCAAGCATTGATGCGATTGGCCCTCCCCTCTACCGGAATAAAAGAGGAGATGTTTTTATACCGGGGGTCAAGGATAGCAAAGATCCAGTACTGGTTGTCCTCCATGATTTTGACAATACGCTTGTCGGTTGTAAAGCACCCCAACATGAACTCAGCCATGTCTGCCACAGTGTTAGTTGGCATGACTCCTCTGGCCCCACCGGAAAGTTCAATCTCCATTTCCTCCTCATCCTCCATGTCTACCCATCCGCGCTGCAACAATGGGACGATTCGAAGTTGCCCGGAAGCCTCCTGTATCACCATCACATCATCGGACAACTCTTCTTCCTCCTCCTCCTCCTCCTCCTCCTCCATTAAATGCGATGAAGCGGACAGATGTGTGGACCTACTCTCCAGCTGTGACGGATCGGATGCTATCCCTGACTCCTCTGTGTGATCTGAGTTATCCCTGATGTCAATCAGGGATTCTCTCAGAACACACAAGAGCGGGATTGTAAGGCTCACCATCGCATCCTCAGAGCTCACCCTCCTTGTGGACTCCTCAAACACCCGTAGGATGTCACAAAGGTCTCTCATCCATGGCCACTCATGGATGTGAAACTGAGGCAGCTGACTTTGTGGCACCCTAGGGTTTTGTAGCTGGTATTCCATCAAAGGTCTCTGCTGCTCAACCACTCTATTCAACATCTGAAACGTTGAGTTCCAGCGTGTGGGGACGTCGCACAAAAGCCGGTGTTGTGGCACATGCAGGCGTTGCTGGAGAGATTTTAAGCTAGCAGCAGCTACTGTCAACTTGCGAAAGTGGGCGCACATGCGCCGCACTTTCACCAGTAGCTCTGGAACATTGGGGTAGCTCTTTAGGAAACGTTGCACCACTAGGTTGAAGACGTGGGCCAGGCATGGAACATGTTGGAGTCCGGCAAGCTCCAGAGCTGCTACCAGGTTCCGGCTGTTATCACAAACGACCATGCCTGGGCCCAGGTGCAGCCGCTCAAACCATATTGCCGTCTCATCGAGGAGGGCATCCCTCACCTCGGAGGCAGTGTGCTGTCTGTCCCCCAAGCTGATCAGCTTCAGCACGGCCTGCTGACGTCTACCAACGCCAGTGCTGCAACGTTTCCAACTCGTAGCTGGGGTCAATCTAACAGCGGAGGAGGAGGCGGTGGCGGAGGAGGAGGCGGTGGCGGAGGAGGAGGCGGTGGAGGAGGAGGGGGGTGTTCTTCTCGTGTCCCTGCCAGGAATGTTAGGCGGGGAGACGAGGTACACCGGGCCAGTTTGGGAAGCAGTCCCAGCCTCAACTACATTCACCCAGTGTGCCGTCAGTGAAATGTAGCGTCCCTGTCCGCATGCACTTGTCCACGTGTCGGTGGTCAAGTGGACCTTTGTGCAAAGCGCGGAACTAAGGGCCCGCCTGATGTTGAGTGACACGTGCTGGTGCAAGGCGGGGACGGTACACCGGGAGAAGTAGTGACGGCTAGGGACGGCATAGCGAGGTGCCGCAGTTGCCATCAGGTCCAGGAAGGCGGGAGTTTCAACAAGCCGGAACGCCAACATCTCCTGGGCCAGCAGTTTAGCGATGTTGGCGTTCAAGGCTTGCGCGTGTGGGTGGTTAGCGGTGTATTTCTGCCGCCGCTCCAATGTCTGAGAGATGGTGGGTTGTTGTAAAGAAGCGCCTGATGGTGCCTTTGATGGTGCAGGAGAAGGAGATAAGACAGGAACAGGGGAGGATGAGGAAGAAGTCAACAAAGTGGCGGAGGCAGATGAAGTGGTGTCCTGGCTCGTCCTCTGGAGTTTCTTCGCCAGCACAGTCAGCAGTGGCAGTGGCAGAGGCAGAGGCGTGAACGGCAGGCGGCCTTTGTCCTGCCGTTGCTGCCTGCCACTGATTCCAGTGCTTGGATTCCAAATGACAGCGCATTGAAGTGGTGGACAGGTTGCTCTTCTCAGAGCCCCTAATCAATTTTGAGAGGCAAATTGTGCAAACAACACTATATCTGTCCTCGGCGCATTCCTTGAAAAAACTCCACACCTTCGAGAAACGTGCCCTCGAGGTGGGAGTTTTTCGGGGCTGGGTACGAACTGGAACATCTTGGGAGATTCCGGGTGTGGCCTGGCTTCGCCTAAGCTGCTGACCTCTGCCTCTGCCTCTAGCTACCCTTTTTGGTGCTGCACCTGCCTCAACATCCACACTACTTTCCCCGCTTGACATCCCCCCTGTCCAGGTCGGGTCAGTGTCCTCATCATCCACCACTTCCTCTTCCAACTCCTGTCTCATCTCCTCCTCCCGCACAATGCGGAGGTCAACTGGATGCCCTGACGGCAACTGCGTCACATCGTCGTCGATGAGGGTGGGTTGCTGGTCATCCACCACCAAATCAAACGGAGATGGAGGAGACTCTAGTGTTTGAGCATCTGGACACAGATGCTCCTCTGTTAGGTCCGTGGAATCGCGACATGGAGGGGCAGGTTGAGGGACAATGAAAGGAGCGGAGAACAGCTCTGGGGAGCAGGGACAGTTGGGGTTATTGTTCTGTGAAGCTTGGGAATTTTGGGAGGAAGGAGGCAAGACTGTTGGGTAATAGGAGGAGAGGAGGCAGAGTCTGACTGGCTGCTGGACAATGTGCTGTAAGCGTTATCCGACAGCCATTGCAAGACCTGTTCCTGGTTCTCGGGCCTACTAAGGTTTGTACCCTGCAGTTTAGTTAATGTGGCAAGCAACCCTGGCACTGTGGAGTGGCGCAATGCTTGCTGCCCCACAGGAGTAGGCACGGGACGCCCTGTGGCTTCACTGCTACCTTGCTCCCCAGAACCATTCCCCCGACCTCGCCCACGGCCTCGTCCACGTCCCTTTCCGGGAGCCTTGCGCATTTTGAATTCCCAGTCAGAAACTGGCACTATATAGCAGTAGCAAGAAATGAGGGTATTTGTAAACCAAATATATTCCTGGAATTCCCAGTCAGACAATGGCACTATATGGCAGTAGCAAGAAATGAGGGTATTTGTAACCCCAATATATTATTGGAATTCCCAATCAGACAAAGGCACTATATAGCAGTAGCAAGAAATGAGGGTATTTGTAACCCCAATATATTCTTTGAATTCCCAGTCAGACAAAGGCACTATATAGCAGTAGCAAGAAATGAGGGTATTTGTAACCCCAATATATTCTTTGAATTCCCAGTCAGACAAAGGCACTATATAGCAGTAGCAAGAAATGAGGGTATTTGTAAACCCAATATATTCTTTGAATTCCCAGTCAGAAACTGGCACTATATGGCAGTAGCAAGAAATGAGGGTATTTGTAAACCCAATATATTATTGGAATTCCCAGTCAGACAAAGGCACTATATACCAGTAGCAAGAAATGAGGGTATTTGTAACCCCAATATATTCTTTGAATTGCCAGTCAGACAATGGCACTATATACCAGTAGCAAGAAATGAGGGTATTTGTAACCCCAATATATTCTTTGAATTCCCAGTCAGACAATGGCACTATATAGCAGTAGCAAGAAATGAGGGTATTTGTAAACCCAATATATTCTTTGAATTCCCAGTCAGAAACTGGCACTATATGGCAGTAGCAAGAAATGAGGATATTTGTAAACTCAATATATTATTGGAATTCCCAGTCAGACAATGGCACTGTATGGCAGTAGCAAGAAATGAGGGTATTTTTAACCCCAATATATTCTTTAAATTCCCAGTCAGACAAAGGCACTATATAGCAGTAGCAAGAAATGAGGGTATTTGTAAACCCAATATATTCTTTGAATTCCCAGTCAGAAACTGGCAATATATGGCAGTAGCAAGAAATGAGGGTATTTGTAAACCCAATATATTATTGGAATTCCCAGTCAGACAAAGGCACTATATAGCAGTAGCAAGAAATGAGGGTATTTGTAACCCCAATATATTATTGGAATTCCCAGTCAGACAATGGCACTATAAGAGAGATAAGAGATAATACAGCTTATTGAATAAATGAGATAAGATAAGATAAGATACTCCTTTAATAGTCCCACAATGGGGAAATTTCAGTGATACAGTTTCATAGATGGTACAGTAGTATATAACAAGAGAGAAACACATACAAGCTCATGGCAGATAGAGAAATCCTAGAAATCATAGCAACTAAAAAAGAAAGAAACACAGACACACTGCAGGATCATTTAGTTCTCTGTGCGGAGTGATGTTAATAATAATAATAATAATAATAATAATAATAATAATAATACAGCCGACTTGGTTGTAGGACACGAGGAGGGGTCACAGCATGTGGATATAACAAGCAGAAATTTTTGCAGAGGTGGGGGACATATGCAGCTATCATGATAACATGTGGCAGTTCCTTTGGTAGGTGGTGAGATCTCCTGCTCACAGCTGATAGTTCTGTATCTTGTATCAGCACTATTGTCCTTTTAACCACAAAAAATGCCCCAAATGTCCTTCATCACAAGCCCTCCTCCTTCTCCTTACCACAGTGTTCTACTGCCCCAAGGAAGTCAGAGACCATCCAGGTATACATGGTGCTGCTCTCTTGCCAAGCTTCCATAACTCCTGGGGTAGGTGGGTGATGGTTTCCAGGCTGTAGCAGAGTCCCACGTGTCCACAGTAATAGAAAGAAATACCAGTCAGCTGTAGCATCTTCACACATCAGCAATTGACGCCAAAAATTATCTCCTTGAACGAAGAAGTCCGCATTTCCATGTAGGTTTCTCTTCCATGCCGCATGTTGAGCCATGCTGTCCTAGCAGGGGGGATGGTAACAGGCACATGTGGAAACCAGCTGAACCAGGTCTTGAGTCTTGTCCATGCTTTACAATGGAAACAAAAGGAACAAAAAACTCCACAGGGTCTTCCATTCGATTTATAGTTGCTAAATTCATAGTGCTAGATTGCTTGGTTACCAGATTCTTGAAGAAACAGAGAAAAAGAGTGAAAAAGGAAAGAAAAGTTTGCTCCCAGCTTGGAGCACTGCATCAGGGCAGCCAGCCTCTCAGGGGGCGGCGCCAAAAAAAAAAAAAAAATTTGTAACCCCAATATATTCTTTGAATTCCCAGTCAGACAATGGCACTATATACCAGTAGCAAGAAATGAGGGTATTTATAACCCCAATATATTCTTTGAATTCCCAGTCAGACAATGGCACTGTATACCACTAGTAAAAATTGTGGGTGCACGTAACCCCAATATATTCTTTGAATTACCAGTCAGAAACTGGCACTATATGGCAGTAGCAAGAAATGAGGGTATTTGTATTCCCAATATATTCTTTGAATTCCCAGTCAGAAACTGGCACTGTATACCAGTAGTAAAAATTGTGGGTGCACGTAACCCCAATATATTCTTTGAATTCCCAGTCAGACAATGGCACTATATACCAGTAGCAAGAAATGAGGGTATTTATAACCCCAATATATTCTTTGAATTCCCAGTCAGACAATGGCACTATATGGCAGTAGCAAAAATAGTGGGTGTATATAGCCCCAATTCTATTGCTAGGGGACTTGCAGGGTATTTCTGGGGTGAAGGTGGGGGGGCACACCGTTGGAACGGGTATCGGGGGTATATATCGGGTATACGGGAATACACTGTCAGTGTATTCCATTCAGGATCCTGGGAAAGCTGGGTTGCGGCGATTGAGCCCGTCAGTGCCACGTTACACTGACAAGCTTCTCCCTGGAATTTAGCTCTTATAAGAGCTGTTGGTTGTCTTCTCCTTCCTATCCTAGCCTGTCCCTGCCTACCCAGAATCTAAGCCCTAGCTAACTGGACGGAAACCTCCGTCCTCGGTGAATTGCAAGCTCAGAATGACGCGAACCTGGGCGGCGCTGTTCTTTTAAATTAGAGGTCACATGTTTTCGGCAGCCAATGGGTTTTTCCTACTTTTTTCAACGTCACCGGTGTCGTAGTTCCTGTCCCACCTACCCTGCGCTGTTATTGGAGCAAAAAAGGCGCCAGGGAAGGTGGGAGGGGAATCGAGTAATGGCGCACTTTACCACGCGGTGTTCGATTCGATTCGAACATGCCGAACAGCCTAATATCCGATCGAACATGAGTTCGATAGAACACTGTTCGCTCATCTCTAATAATAATAATAATAATAATAATAATAATAATAATAATAATAATAATAGTAATAATAATAGAACATTGAAATTTACAACAGTAAAATAAAATAAACAGTTTATTCAAAAATTCTGAAAAACTATTTAAGCAATTTAGCAAAACATTAATATATTAAAAAAATATACAGTAAAATATTACAGTACAGTATTATATTATATTCACTGCTCTGTGAGCGGAATACTAAAACGTTAAAGTCCAACATATATATATATATATATATATATATATATATATATATATATATATATATATATATATATTTATTTATTTATTTATTTTTCCTATTATGTCGGGGGGTTGGTGAACATTTTGTTTGTACTTTATTAACCTATCTAACTTCCTTTTAATAGAAAACAGGCTGTAAAGTTCCCAGTAGCAATGCTGTAAGGACTAGAGATAAGCGAACAGTGTTCTATGGAACTCATGTTCGATCGGATATCAGGCTGTTCGATGTGTTCGATTCGAATCGAACATCACGTGGCAAACTCCAAAAAAATTTGATTCCCCTCCCACCTTCCCTGGCGCCTTTTTTGCACCAATAACAGCGCAGGGGAGGTGGGACAGGAACTACGACACCGGAGGCATCGAAAAAATTCGGAAAAAGTCATTGGCTGCCGAAAACAGGTGACCTCCATTTTAGACGAATAGTGGATTTCAAATCCGGGTCATATGAGAATGTGAACTTTGTGACTATGAGACAGGGATAGCTGTACAGGCAGGGATAGCTAGGGATAACCTTTATTTAGGTAGGAATGTTATTAAAAATAACTTTTTGGGGCTCTATCGGGTGTGTAATTGTGATTTTTGTGACATAAACTTTTTCCCATAGGAATGCATTGGCCAGCGCTGATTGGCCAGAGTACGGAATTCGACCAATCAGCGCTGGCTCTGCTGGAGGAGGCGGAGTCTAAGATCGCTCCACACCAGTCTCCATTCTGGTCCGACCTTAGACTCCGCCTCCTCCGGCAGAGCCAGCGCTGATTGGCCGAAGGCTGGCCAATGCATTCCTATGCGAATGCAGAGACTTAGCAGTGCTGAGCCAGTTCTGCTCAACTACACATCTGATGCACACTCGGCTCTGCTACATCTGATGCACACTCGGCTCTACTGCATCAGATGTAGCAGAGCCGAGTGCGCATCAGATGTAGCAGAGCCGAGTGTGCATCAGATGTAGCAGAGTCGAGTGTGCACTAGAACCCCTGTGCAAACTCAGCTCACGCTAATAGAATGCATTGGCCAGCGCTGATTGGCCAGAGTACGGAATTCGACGAATCAGCGCTGGCTCTGCCAGAGGAGGCGGAGTCTAAGGTCGGACATGAATGGAGACTGGTGTGGAGCGATCTTAGACTCCACCTCCTCCAGCAGAGCCAGCGCTGATTGGCCAGAGTACGGAATTCGACCAATCAGCGCTGGCTCTGCTGGAGGAGGTGGAGTCTAAGATCGCTCCACACCAGTCTCCATTCTGGTCCGACCTTAGACTCCGCCTCCTCCGGCAGAGCCAGCGCTGATTGGCCGAAGGCTGGCCAATGCATTTCTATGGGGAAAAGTTAGCTTGCGAAAATCGCAAACTGACAGGGATTTCCATGAAATAAAGTGACTTTTATGCCCCCAGACATGCTTCCCCTGCTGTCCCAGTGTCATTCCAGGGTGTTGGTATCATTTCCTGGGGTGTCATAGTGGACTTGGTGACCCTCCAGACACGGATTTGGGTTTCCCCCTTAACGAGTATCTGTTCCCCATAGACTATAATGGGGTTCGAAACCCATTCGAACACACGAACATTGAGCGGCTGTTCGAATCGAATTTCGAACCTCGAACATTTTAGTGTTCGTTCATCTCTAGTAAGGAAGTATTACCAGAGAGACTCAGCCAGTACAGTCAATGTAGTGTATATAGGGCTGAAGAATGTATCAAAGGGCGGGGGAGGGGGGGGGATGGTCACTACAAATAGCTGAATCTCCAGTTTTCTACCTCCTAGAAAAATGGTATTTCAGGTATTACAAGAAAACTGAGATTCTCGGCTTCCATAGCCTGACAAAATTTCTATTGTGAAGTATTAGCTAAAAAAAAATAGAAATTTAACTAGTTTCTAAAACACCCAAATTTTACATGAACTACTGTATACTAAGTTGAAATTATTGACTGTTTTTTACTAGTGATATCTCAGGTTCTCTTATAGCTATTACTTCTATCATTTTTCTAGGTGGTATAAAACCAGAGATACAGCCATTAGAAATGACCATCCTTTGCATATGCTTCATCCCTGCATATTCACAATAAATATGTGTACGGACATTCCCTAGTAACAGCTCAGTTACTGAGGGGAATGTTACAGCCTGTTTTATAATAAAAAGGTTAACAAAGTATATTACGAAAAATTCTCACCAAACACCTCCACTGTAAGTTAGAACAGCGGTGGCCTGAAGAGCTGACACTTGAGCCAACAGACAGCACACGGGCGATATCCACTTTCTCCCCTGTCATCTGCAACCGGGATCACTTCTCGGCCTTTTGGCTAAGATCAAGTGTAGCATCTGTTCATATCAGAAGCAGAAAGTAAGTGAAACCACTGGAGGCGGGAGTAGACCGAAATCTGTGGAGGTAGGAATGTGAGAACCACTTTGGGCATGTTGCCGGGGGACGCAGTTAGTAATCAGTTCCGCCAGTGGTTTTGGCTCCGGCCACTGCAGGGGACCGACAGAACGCTGCTGACGCTGGCAACACGACCACTTGGCACCTCAGTGCCATGGATCTTGGCTGGAGGGTCGGGGAGCGCTCAAAGGCCTCTTGTGTTGTGCCTCGGGGGCTGAGTGGACCCCGAGGTGCCTAAGATCATTGGGTGTGGGAAACCCACTGAACTAGGCACATTGCGTGGCACATGTACACACCTTTTTGAGCACCCACTCCCTATGCCTGGTTTACCAGTGCGGGGAAATTTTTTATAGATCCGGCGGTAATCCGGGCATTGATTGGCACTTCACCAATTGTTTATATGTTTTTTTTCACCATCTTTTGTCCACTCTTGTCCACTGTTTTGTGTTCAACGAAGGGATGCTGTACCCTTTGGAACGCCCCCGATGGTCGTCTGGAGGTGAAGTCTGTAATGGGCTTCCCTCCTGTCTCTTGTTGATCCTCCCTGGGTAGACTGGGGAGGACGCAGGTCTTTTGGTCTGAGTCTGGGAGTAACCTTGGTGGTGGCAGCCCTAGGTGAAACCGGACAAAGGTCAGCTCGTAGTACCCTGGGTGGTGGCAGCCCCAAGGGGAAAAGGGCAGTTGAGGGCTTTCGGCTTCGGCTGTTAGCCCACTGATACTCGACTCCGCTTGGCTCCTTTTGGACCTTGTGGGGAAGAGTTAGTCGGGAACCCCCCCTCTCTCCTTTTGGGGAGGGGAAGGGTACGTTTTTGACTGATAGCATCCTGGGCACGTTTTTTTTTTTTAGTGGCATCCCACTTTTTTCGTGCACTTGGAAAAAAAAAAAAGTTATATAAAGCGCAGTCTTAGACTAGACCGTCTGATGCTGTTTGAGAAATCTCACATCTCTTAGACTGTCTGGTCTAACTTAGCACAGTTTATTAGTTGTAGTGTTGGACGAGTCGGTTCAGAATAAACTGGATAGGACCTGAATATTCCAAATCGTTCAGTATTTAATTTGGGATTCATCTTGGAGGATCTAAAATGTTCTCCGCAACTTGATTTGTGGTAAATTATTCTACTTTGTGGTCTTTATAATGTGGCTCAAAGGAAGCTTAAGAATAAAAAGAATTCATATTCACTTCTTTAGCGCCTCCTTGTGGTGTCTGGAGATCTGTGTCTTCCTCCTCTGGACGCCGGATGCTCTTCTGTGACGTCATGAGCCTGGGGATGCTGCTGAGGCTTGTGACTGAGCCCCATCAGCGACGTGGACGTGCAAGCCGGGATGACATTTTACCATAAATATAATTTGAAAATGGAGAAAAAAAATCACAAAAATTTACCCGATGAACTAATATATCGCTCAAATGATGAAAAACAGACATCGGCGTATTCTGGGCAGGTCACCGTGAGTCCTGTACAAGTAGTGCCGTTGTAATTAGTGCATTGGATGCAATTCAGACAATGACCTGCAGGGGGAAGAAAATGATACATTTTGTTACAAACATGATGTCACATGACCTAAGGGGTTTAATGACTTTAACAGACTGCCTAACTAATCCTGTGACAACCGGGCGCAGGTAGAAGGAGGGAACCATTACTTGTATCTAGTTCCAGCACCGTCCTACCAATGAGAATTACTACTGAAACCAAGTGGGAATCTCCTGTAACTAGGACTTGCTACAAAAATAAATGTATCAAAAGAAGATACCACTGCCCTTCATACCCCCCCCCCACACACACACACACACCAATTGTCTCTATAGTGATGATCAAACCTATTTACAGTGGGGCAAAAAAGTATTTAGTCAGTCACCAATAGTGCAAGTTCCACCACTTAAAAAGATGAGAGGCGTCTGTAATTTACATCATAGGTAGACCTCAACTATGAGAGACAAAATGAGAAAACAAATCCAGAAAATCACATTGTCTGATTTTGTAAGAATTTATTTGCAAATTATGGTGGAAAATAAGTATTTGGTCACCTACAAACAATCAAGATTTCTGTCTCTCACAGACCTGTAACTTCTTCTTTAAGAGTCTCCTCTTTCCTCCACTCATTACCTGTAGTAATGGCGCCTGTTTAAACTTGTTATCAGTATAAAAAGACACCTGTGCACACCCTCAAACAGTCAGACTCCAAACTCCAATATGGTGAAGACCAAAGAGCTGTCAAATGACACCAGAAACAAAATTGTAGCCCTGCACCAGGCTGGGAAGACTGAATCTGCAATAGGCAACCAGCTTGGATTGAAGAAATCAACTGTGGGAGCAATAATTAGAAAATGGAAGACATACAAGACCACTGATAATCTCCCTCGATCTGGGGCTCCACGCAAAATCTCACCCCTTGGAGTCAAAATGATCACAAGAACGGTGAGCAAAAATCCCAGAACCACGCCGGGGGACCTAGTGAATGAACTGCAGAGAGCTGGGACCAATGTAACAAAGCCTACCATCAGTAACACACTACGCCGCCAGGGACTCAGATCCTGCAGTGCCAGACGTGTCCCACTGCTTAAGCCAGTACATGGCCGGGCCCCTCTGAAGTTTACTAGAGAGCATTTGGATGATCCAGAAGAGTATTGGGAGAACGCCCTATGGTCTGATGAAACCAAACTGGAACTGTTTGGTAGAAACACAACTTTTCGTGTTTGGAGGAAAAAGAATACTGAGTTTCATCCATCAAACACCATACCTACTGTAAAGCATGGGGGTGGAAACATCATGCTTTGGGGCTGTTTCTCTGCAAAGGGGCCAGGACGACTGATCCGGGTACATGAAAGAATGAATGGGGCCATGTATCGTGAGATTTTGAGTGCAAACCTCCTTCCATCAGCAAGGGCATTGAAGATGAAACGTGGCTGGGTCTTTCAACATGACAATGATCCAAAGCACACCGCCAGGGCAATGAAGGAGTGGCTTTGTAAGAAGCATTTCAAGGTCCTGGAGTGGCCTAGCCAGTCTCCAGATCTCAACCCTATAGAAAACCTTTGGAGGGAGTTGAAAGTCCGTGTTGCCAAGCGACAGCCCCAAAACGTCACTGCTCTAGAGGAGATCTGCATGGAGGAATGGGCCGACATACCAACAACAGTGTGTGCCAACCTTGTGAAGACTTACAGAAAACGTTTGACCTCTGTCATTGCCAACAAAGGAGAGAGAACAAAGTATTGAGATGAAATTTTGTTACTGACCAAATACTTATTTTCCACCATAATTTGAAAATAAATTCTTACAAAATCAGACAATGTGATTTTCTGGATTTGTTTTCTCATTTTGTCTCTCATAGTTGAGGTCTACCTATGATGTAAATTACAGACGCCGCTCATCTTTTTAAGTGGTGGAACTTGCACTATTGGTGACTGACTAAATACTTTTTTGCCCCACTGTACATCTAATATGATCCCATTGAAGTGAATGACGAGACAAGTCCGTCCATCTCTCCACTCACAATGGCCACAAGGTTCAAAGTTCATGAAGAACACAAATCTATAGTCTATGCTAAAGTCACTGTACACAAATATATACAAACTATAAGGGGAACTTACCAGGGTGAACCAGGGCCAGTAATAGACAAGTAAGTCCAGTGAGGTCCTTCATATTAGCAGCTGGTGTGTAAGAATGTCTGACCAAACAGGAACGTGCCGCAGTTATATTGTGGGGAGAGGTCGCAGTAGCCGAGCCCAAAAAATGGAGGAGGGGTCATCAGGATTAATGGTGCAAATAGTGACCGTGCTGACGTGTGACAAAATATGTTCTCTGCAGAGTTATGTAGAAGTTGTGATGTTGGTTTGGAACAGGTTTAGGCAGAATTTTAGCAAAACTCTATTCTTCTATCCTCCCTTTAAGGTGTTTGTTACATATTGTTACATAGATACAGCACTAGATACAACTCCATTCCATATATACAGCACAGAAACCAAGTTCAGCAGATAAATAAAGTTCCAGCACCAAATTTATTGTGATACCAATTAAAAACATTATTGGGGCGCCGAGTAATACAAGCAGAAAACAGCAATACACTGATATAGAAATCTCTAATCAACTTGTCTCACCATAGAACATAGAAGACATATCCCGATAATATAAGAACAATGTCTCTCTTAGTCAGAGATGACTCCAGAATTAGATAGGCTATTATCATCTCACATGACCTCCCGGACATATGGAAATTAAAAAAATTAAAAGTGACTCACTTTAGGAATTTCAATTTACCAACATTTTACCCCAATATATCTTTTTTTTTTCTATGCCAAGATTTTATGGAATTAATAAAAATGTATCTAATTCACGATTCGTAAAATCTGGTTACATCATTTCAATTAAATTTAAATTGATTAATTCCAATTGAATTAAAATCAGTATTCTAAGATATCCCATTATTTTTTAACCATGTATTCTATCTAGGAGATTATTTTACCAGGACAGGTTCTGAGCTTCCAGAGAGAAATATCTTCTCCAACAAGACAATGATATTCCTCTCTTACCCACAGGACATTGCAAATATATTTTTCCAAATCTTGCCTGTCCTTTTTTCCATATAATCTCTCTTGTCATTAAATAAAAAAATTTCTTCGGACTCTTCTAAAATCTGTAAAATCTTGAGGAAGCCATACCATTATACCGGAGCTAATCTCGGCCACTATTGAGAGAACAATCTCAGTGCAAATTTTTATTTTTATTGCAAAGAAATTATTCACTAAAGGCACCGGTTTTATCTCTACTTTTATCTCTGCAAAGACCCCCGAGTATAATAATAGTCGCGGTGTCACTTACCTATCCCGGCCCAGCCAGGAGATATGTTCCGGATTCAACTCATTTGTGTCACATACATGCACTGGGGACAGGTTTTTCATAAGTTTTTGCATAATATAACTCCAGCCGGTAACAGCCTATTAAGAAAAAAGAAAAAAACGTGGCGGTAGCGGCTGTCACCGGGCCCCCTAATGTCCCGGGCCCTGTGGCAGCTGCCTCCGCTGCTTCCGCGGTAGTTACGCCACTGTCTCTAATCATCTTAGTGGTGACAATCTTTTGTCTTAATTAATTGCCAATAAATATGATCATGAATGCAAAATCTTGTCAAAAACCTGCCCCAGTGCATGTATGTGACACAGATGAGTTGAATCCGGAACATACCTCCCGCTGACCGGGACTGCGGGACACTGCCCACAATCCGGGACTGTCCTGCAGAATCCGGGACGGTTGGAAGGTATGACTGTGTGACAGACAGACAAACGATAATATGATTTGCTCATCCCTTTAATAGATGGTGCACCACTGATACTGGCAAACTTGGAATGGGAATGGTGAGGAAGAGAGAAAATTCCTACATGACAAGTTCAGAGTTAAATATACTGTACATAGAGTTTTCCAAAGTCCCTGTTTATTGCACAAAATTTTTATTTCCATCAATTAGTTTTAGGGAAATAATTCCTAGTCCAGCACTTCTCCCCCGCACAGAACTGTAAGAGGATCTGAAATCTCACAAGACCAAAAGCAAAAGAGAGAACCAAGCAGAAATATCTAACCAAATACTGAGCAGAAGCTAAATGGGAACAGGTTGTTAAAAAAATAAAAAAAGAGAGAGAGAAAACAGCGCCTCTCTTATCCATGGGCAGCTTCTGGTATTGCAGTTCATCCTCAACTGAGATGCAATACCAAGACATCCCAGAGACAAGAGTGGCGCTGTTTAAAAAAAAAAAAGAAAAGTGAGATTCTATTATACTTCAATCATAAACAGTGCAATTCTATCAGATACTTAGACAGAAAATAACCCCCGAGAGATACAAGAGACCCCGAGAACACAGAGCAGTGTCAGCACTGTTGAGGGGAGGAAATGTCCACGCGGGGGTTGTAGCGCTTGTCATGGAGGTTCTTGTTTTTGCAATTGTAGTAGATGAAGCTTCTATAGTCCGACATGTTATTGCAAAGGGTAATTGTCCGGAACAGAACTTGTCATTAGCGCAGCCCAGTACGGTATAATCTCCTGTGAAAGGATACAAATATATTAGTAATACACATTATTAGGGGACCTGCTGTATGGGATAGAGGTTTCAGAATTTTCTTTCTGGGGGTCTGTAGGACCAGGCACATTCGGGTCTCCCCTAATACTTCTCTAAGGATGTGTGCAGTGCCCATAAGTGACATCTTCTGCACCGATCAGACATGGTGATGACCTGAAAGCTGAAGATCAACCTAAAGCTCTTTGTAAAACTCGAGTTTCTGCTTCTTTCAGGACGATGATCCGGTCACCTGGAATAGTAACATCTATAACAAGCAGTATTCTTCTTTCTCACCATTTGTCAGACACTTGGCCACTTGTTCCTTGTAGATGGACCAGTGCAGATCGCTGACTGCCTGGAGGAGGACCAGGAGAGGTGAGGTCAATGATGTCTGACGAGACCCCAGAGAAGTATGTGCAGACCAATCTACATCGGGTTTGAAATTTGCAACAAAAAGTTTTACAAGTGCCTCATTAACAAATTTTTGAAAGGTGTCACAGCAAGGGTGAGCTCTGATACAGGCTGGTGTAGATTTCTGGGTAGGCTCATGGTTCTCAGGAGGATGTGACTGATTGTTCCCTAGGCAAGCTATAGAGATATTTCGTGATTTGGTTATGGTAGGGGGCGAGATCTGACTTTTTGCCTCAGGCAGCAGCGTGATTAAGTGCAAATAATACAGAATATAATCCTATAATAGAGGACACCGAGAACATTTCTAATCCTCTGATTTACAGGGTTCTTGTCATTACCTTGGGTCATATTGAAGCATTTGGTCTCATCTCCTTTACACTTCAAAAAGCTTGCAGAAATATTTCCATAAGAAACTAATACAGGACACTGGAATCCATTCTCCCCAACTGTAATTAAAGAGATAAAATAGAGGGTTATAAGACATAAAGCAGAAATCTCCCCTGACTGCTTATACCTACAATACACTTGGCCTATAGAAGGCCTGAAGGGCTGATTGTAGCCAAATAACCCGCACCATGTATTATAGAGAACCTCTCACCACCTCCACCAACTCCAACTCTTTACATTTCTTAGTAGACATTGCACCACCGATACTGGCAGAGGTAGAATGGGAACAATAGGGGGAAGAAAAGAAATTCCAAATGGGTTGGAATCAGTGAATACGCTTCTATGAATGGTGGAGGAGGTAGGGAATGGTCCTCTTAAAGGGATTCTATGATTCTGACAACAGTTTTTTCACTGATCACAGCGGGTTTATAGCAAGGTCTCAAGACTCGCAATGTATAGCCCACAGTGACAGCTTTAAAATGGTAAAGGAACTATAGATGCCAGAGGTGTCCTGCACACGAGATGCCGAGCTCACGCATACTCAGAGCTATTGCCACGTCTCGCACCATTAGCTTTAGGGATCAGTTTCCAAAACTCCAAAATGGACACAACTCTGGTTTCCACTATCCTAACTCCAACATGACTCCAATAAGGTGCAGGAAGATTCTTATTATAGAGAGTTTTCCACCACGGTATGACAGAGAATCTCATGCTATAGTGTGTACACTGTAACCCTTAGTTCACATATGCATTGGTAATCCACATGGGGACCCCCCAAATGGACTAATGAACGCACTGGCAAGTGGTATGCAGTGAAAGCACCCGGATCCTATAATATAATGGGGTCTATGTACTTTCCGTGTGCTGCCCGCATGAATCATGCAGACATGAAAGTAGATCACAATGTACTTTTCTGTCTGCATGTTCCATGTGGAGACTGTGCAGAGAGCACACGGACCCCATTGTAGTCTATGGGGTCCATGTGCTTTCACTGCATACCACTTGTCAGTGCATTCAGTAGTCCATTCAGGGGGGGTCCCCATGCGGACACCCCCAAATGGATTATCAATGCAGATGTGAAAAAGGCCTAACAGGACCATTGTCTGTATATAACATGACCATTGTCTGTATATAACACGACCATTGTCTGTATATAACACGACCATTGTCTGTATATAACAAGACCATTGTCTGTATATAACACAACCATTGTCTGTATATAACACGACCATTGTCTGTATATAACACGACCATTGTCTGTATATAACAAGACCATTGTCTGTATATAACACGACCATTGTCTGTATATAACACGACCATTGTCTGTATATAACACGACCATTGTCTGTATATAACAAGACCATTGTCTGTATATAACACAACCATTGTCTGTATATAACACGACCATTGTCTGTATATAACACGACCATTGTCTGTATATAACAAGACCATTGTCTGTATATAACACGACCATTGTCTGTATATAACACGACCATTGTCTGTATATAACACGACCATTGTCTGTATATAACACGACCATGCACTGACTTTTTTTTCCATCCACTGCCTATAAGCAGAATGAATGACAGCAAGCAGAGATTTCAGGAATTGATACAGAAAGTATATAGTAGAATTGCACAACTTTATATTATATAAACAATAACATCTGTCTCTCAAGATTTGGTCTGAAATGGGACAACTCCTTTAATAAATTACATTACAAAAATGTTCCCCAAACTCCTCCCTACACAATAGTGAAAAAAGTGAAAGGACACAAATACAGTCACTGGACATGAAGGGCTAAGAATGCGAGAACCTCTCAAGTACTGAAATGTCACCTTGTATGTATATAATATATAAGCCCAATACACGTACAGTCAGGCACTGGTGCGGTGCAGTTATCCTCCCCGCAGCAGCTGGTGAATAGGCCCCCCGTACATAAGAGTAACTGGTGCCGCAGTGTTGGGACTGTCCACAATCCGAGGAGATGCTGGTGATTCTGGAATCTAAAATAAAAAACAATAAATTTAATAGAACATTAATATTTAAAACAAAAAAAAAACAGATTTATTCAAGTTCTGAAAGCATTTACTTATTAAAAGTATACAGTAATTACAACCAATGACGTACTATTACACGCTTGGTTGTTAAGGGGTTAAAACACAGGAGTGTGACTTTATGCACAGCATGTATTGCTCCATATTAAGTTGAAATTCCCAACGGTGATATCTCAGGATCTCTTATAGCTAGTATAACATATTTTACTAGATGGTATAAAACCAGAGATACAACCATCTGAAATGCCCCCCCCCCCCCTTCCTTTGTAAATGCTTCATCTCTGCATATTCACAATAAAAACAATGTGTCCGGACATTCCCTAGTAACAGCTCAGTTAGAGGTTTACTAAGGGCAATGTTACAGTCTGTCTTATAACAAAAAGGAAGATAGATAGGTTAACAAAGTATATTACAAAAATGGTCAACACACACCTCTCTACATCATAGCAAAAAATAATAATTGTGGAAGTTATACTTTAAGTTAAAAGTTTAGCTGACACTTGGGCCAACCTCTTTACCTCCCGTTCATAATACACATGTGTTATTCTGTCTATACAAATAATCCAGGAAGGATATGTTTGCCCTGGGGTTGAGCGATCAGGATCAGAAAAGATCATATCCCGATCAGCGATCGAGTAAATTTTACAATCGCTATCGGGTTCCTATCCTGTCTAAGAGATCGAGAATGGAATTCTGATTCTGATCACTCAACTTACCTGCACAGAAGCGCTGCCCCTGCCACTCCACGCTGCTCTTGCTCCTCTTCTTTCTACTGTGCATGTCTGCAGAGCACCGTGCGTGCCACAACAAGGCCCGACTACTCCCAGCATCAGTAACACTAGCCTGGGAGGTGGGGGCACATAATGTATGGTGCTCTGCAGCTATGCAAAGTAGAAAGAAGAAGAGCGAGAGCAGCGTGGAGCGGAAGGGGCAGCGCTTTTGTGCAGGTAAGTTGAGCGATTGGGATCGGAATTCCGTTCCTGATCTATTTTAGACGGGATCGGAACCTGATCGCAATCGTGAAATTTTCTCAGGGGGGTAAAGGGGGGACTTAAGTAGCTGGGGGATTTTCTAATCACTACACAGCGTGGAGTCCAAAAAATGAAGCCTGTGCAGTGATTAGGATCGTTTTTAAAATCCAATGTTTTCTCTGATTATTGATGTTATTCCTTTAAATATGATTCACTGAAAGGGGGTTTGACTAATCCACCAGTGGAATAATATTTGGATAAAACTTCACTTTTATTTGTTAGACCAATAAAATTGACACACCAAAAAAATGAAACAAAAACTGTGCACAATCCACCGTATAAAATCTATTCAGATACCTCTAGGGGGGAAAACTATTACTGCGTCTTTTAGCCCTGCAGTCCGTTTCTCTCTACCTCCCTAATATCAGACATCCGATGTGCACCTTAGACTCCACAGGTTTAAAGCCAGAGCAAGACACACATGCATAGGCTCAGTGGAATGTTCCCCCACCCCTCCGAGGATACTGACCTAATGTCACACCAATGGAGAGGGGAGGTACCACTGGCCGTGTCTAAGCTCAGGCTGCCCGTGTGTGGGTGCTACACCATTAACTAATTACGACCCTACGCGTTTCCTCTCTGTAAAGGGGATTCATCAGGGGTCTAGTACTTGGCACTCTGTATCGGACTCCAAGTCTATAAACATTAGAATATGCGGTAGATGGTCTGACCGCTAGCAGGACTGCCGCCGCTGATCATTGAGCCCTGACCTAAAGGGGTTTAATGACTTTATCAGACTGCCTAACTTATCCTGCGGTAAGCGGGCGCAGGTAGAAGGAGGAAACCATTACATGTATCTAGTCCCAGCACCGTCCTAACAGCGAGAATTACTACTGAAACCTGCAGTTATGTAGAAGTTGAGATGTTGGTTTGGAACAGGTTTAGGCAGAATTTTAGCAAAACTCTATTCTTCTATCCTCCCTTTAAGGTGTTTGTTACATAATGTTACATAGATACAGCACTAGATACAACTCCATTCCATATATTCAGCACAGAAACCAAGATCAGCAGATAAATAAAGCTCCAGCACCAAATTTATTGTGATACCAATTAAAAGCAGAGATGGGGCGCCGAGTAAAGCAAGCAGAAAACAGCAACACACCGATATAGAAACCTCTAAGCAACTTGTCTTCACAATAGAACACAGAACATGTATCAGAAGGTGAAAGTTACACAATTTACTGTATCTGAAAACATTAACGCAATAATATTATTTACCATATGGAAGCAACATATTTCAAAATATTTGGCAGAGGGCCACGTCCACCATTGTGTATCAACCCCTCTTCTTTTTATAACAGTCTTTATATGTCCGGAAATTGCTGGAGATTTGGGAGAGGAGTCCTGTCCCCTCCTTGTGTCATGTAGGATTCTCACTCACACAATTCCTGGCTCTTCTTTGCAGATTTCTCATTTCTTAATTCGACAAATGTTTCCTATTGGTGAAGGGTCTTGGGTATACAGAACACGTCATTGTTGGTTTTCATAAAGAATTTCAAATTTTGATTCATTTGACCACAGAAGACTTATCACCCCATTTTGCTTAAATACATTTTGGCCTCCAGAAGCCATCGGCAATTCTGGATTTCGCTGACATCTGTCATCTTTTATGCATCATACATTGGGTTGAGATTTCAGGATTGTTTTTAAAATCCGATTTCCGATCATTTTCCAGCCGATCTTGAAATTTGCTTGATCGCCGACCGGGATGCCATCTTTACCAATCTCGATCACTCAACCCTAATGTTAGCTTTTCTCACAATGATTGCCAAGCCAAGCCTTGTGGGAAATAACCTCCAACCTCGATCCCTCCAGTAACGGAAAAGAAAAAAACCTAGCGGTAGCGGCTATCGCCGGGCCCCCTAATGTCCCGGGCCCTGTGGCAACCGCTACCCCTGCTACCACGGTAGTTATGTCACTGTAGCAATACCTGAATACAGCAGGGAATGGATGTATATCTAAAGAAACATCTCCTTGCTAGCACTTATCTGGTGTAATATATGTATCAGCATAGGAAGCTAAATAGAAATCTTTGAGTGGGGAGAAGGTAGGAATAGTCAGCAACTTGATACATACTGCAAATGTGATCCATTATACAAGCTGCTGCCTCCACACGCTTGTGCTCCAGAGCTATTGGAATATTGGCAGTTGCAAAGCTGCAGCAATTCCTTCAGTGATACAACGAGCGCCCTGTAGTGCATTTCTTGGAGCAGTAACTGTGTAGAGTTTCGAGACCTCTCCGGAATGCCACTTCTTTTATCCATCAAGTCAGAACTTCAAAGAGACATATATAAGAATTAACGTTTTTGTTCTTTGAGGGAGAAAGTGAAAAGGAGAGTTGTTGGTGAATATTGTAATATTTATACTCAGGCGTTACAATTTGAAGGCAGATCATTAACGTATTGACATTTTAGAAATTTTTTGCCATTTTCACTTCATTGAAATTATTTACGAATTAGTTCAGGGGGAACTGCCAATATATACTTTAATCTCTAACAAGATTTTAAGGAGTTAATACAAAATAAATCTAATTCGCACATTTTGTACAACCCATCGATTCAATATAATTTAAATCGGGATTCTAAAATATCCCATTGTTTTTAGCCGTGTCCTCTATTACTTTAGGGCATTATTTTATCAGAGAGAAATATCTTCTCCAACAGGACAATGATAACCCTCTCTTACCCACAGGACGTTGCAAATATATTTTCCAAAATCTTGCCTGTTTTTTTTTTTTTCAAATCTTTCTCATCAATGTTCATTAAATCAAAAACTTTCATTGAAGTTATCATCAGACTCTTTCAAAATCTGTAAAGAGCTTGAGGAAATCATACTATTATATCTAGGCTAATCTCGGCCACTGCTGAGAGACCAATCTCAGTCCAAGGTTTTATTTTTATTGGATGCAAATTATTGAATAAAGGCACCATATTTATCTCTACTTACCATATGACCTGACTATACACAATAATACCTAGATATTTATATGACTAATTTGGATTTAATAGTATAAATAATACACAATGGTCTAACAGTCTACGGACGGACAGAGGGACTCCTATCTCTCTCTATCACTGCACTGATACACATCATGTGCTACTGACTGGTCTAACAGTGTGACAGACAGACAGAGGGACTCCTATCTCTCTCTATCACTGCACTGATACACATCATGTACTACTGACTGGTATAACAGTGTGACAGACAGACAGAGGGACTCCTATCTCTCTCTATCACTGCACTGATACACATCATGTACTACTGACTGGTATAACAGTGTGACAGACAGACAGAGGGACTCCTATCTTTCTCTATCACTGCACTGATACACATCATGTACTACTGACTGGTATAACAGTGTGACAGACAGAGGGACTCCTATCTCTCTCTATCACTGCACTGATACACATCATGTGCTACTGACTGGTATAACAGTGTGACAGACAGAGGGACTCCTATCTCTCTCTATCACTGCACTGATACACATCATGTACTACTGACTGGTATAACAGTGTGACAGACAGAGGGACTCATATCTCTGTCTATCACTGCACTGATACACATCATGTGCTACTGACTGGTCTAACAGTGTGACAGACAGACAGAGGGATTCCTATTTCTCTCTATCACTGCACTGATACACATCATGTACTACTGACTGGTATAACAGTGTGACAGACAGACAGAGGGACTCATATCTCTCTCTATCACTGCACTGATACACATCATGTATTACTGACTGGTCTAACAGTGTGACAGACAGACAGAGGGACTCCTATCTCTCTCTATCACTGCACTGATACACATCATGTACTACTGACTGGTATAACAGTGTGACAGACAGAGGAACTCCTATCTCTCTCTATCACTGCACTGATACACATCATGTACTACTGACTGGTATAACAGTGTGACAGACAGAGGGACTCCTATCTCTGTCTATCACTGCACTGATACACATCATGTATTACTGACTGGTATAACAGTGTGACAGACAGACATAGGGACTCCTATCTCTCTCTATCACTGCACTGATACACATCATGTACTACTGACTGGTCTAACAGTGTGACAGACAGACAAAGGGACTCCTATCTCTATCACTGCACTGATACACATCATGTGCTACTGACTGGTCTAACAGTGTGACAGACAGACAGAGGGATTCCTATTTCTCTCTATCACTGCACTGATACACATCATGTACTACTGACTGGTATAACAGTGTGACAGACAGACAGAGGGACTCATATCTCTCTCTATCACTGCACTGATACACATCATGTATTACTGACTGGTCTAACAGTGTGACAGACAGACAGAGGGACTCCTATCTCTCTCTATCACTGCACTGATACACATCATGTACTACTGACTGGTATAACAGTGTGACAGACAGAGGAACTCCTATCTCTCTCTATCACTGCACTGATACACATCATGTACTACTGACTGGTATAACAGTGTGACAGACAGAGGGACTCCTATCTCTGTCTATCACTGCACTGATACACATCATGTATTACTGACTGGTATAACAGTGTGACAGACAGACATAGGGACTCCTATCTCTCTCTATCACTGCACTGATACACATCATGTACTACTGACTGGTCTAACAGTGTGACAGACAGACAGAGGGACTCCTATCTCTCTCTATCACTGCACTGATACACATCATGTACTACTGACTGGTATAACAGTGTGACAGACAGACATAGGGACTCCTATCTCTCTCTATCACTGCACTGATACACATCATGTACTACTGACTGGTATAACAGTGTGACAGACAGAGGGACTCCTATCTCTCTCTATCACTGCACTGATACACATCATGTACTACTGACTGGTATAACAGTGTGACAGACAGAGGGACTCCTATCTCTCTCTATCACTGCACTGATACACATCATGTACTACTGACTGGTATAACAGTGTGACAGACAGAGGGACTCCTATCTCTGTCTATCACTGCACTGATACACATCATGTGCTACTGACTGGTCTAACAGTGTGACAGACAGACAGAGGGATTCCTATTTCTCTCTATCACTGCACTGATACACATCATGTACTACTGACTGGTATAACAGTGTGACAGACAGACAGATTGACTCATATCTCTCTCTATCACTGCACTGATACACATCATGTATTACTGACTGGTCTAACAGTGTGACAGACAGACAGAGGGACTCATATCTCTCTCTATCACTGCACTGATACACATCATGTACTATTGACTGGTATAACAGTGTGACAGACAGAGGGACTCCTATCTCTCTCTATCACTGCACTGATACACATCATGTACTACTGACTGGTATAACAGTGTGACAGACAGAGGGACTCCTATCTCTCTCTATCACTGCACTGATACACATCATGTGCTACTGACTGGTCTAACAGTGTGACAGACAGACAGAGGGATTCCTATTTCTCTCTATCACTGCACTGATACACATCATGTACTACTGACTGGTATAACAGTGTGACAGACAGACAGAGGGACTCATATCTCTCTCTATCACTGCACTGATACACATCATGTATTACTGACTGGTCTAACAGTGTGACAGACAGACAGAGGGACTCCTATCTCTCTCTATCACTGCACTGATACACATCATGTACTACTGACTGGTATAACAGTGTGACAGACAGACAGAGGGACTCATATCTCTCTCTATCACTGCACTGATACACATCATGTATTACTGACTGGTCTAACAGTGTGACAGACAGACAGAGGGACTCCTATCTCTCTCTATCACTGCACTGATACACATCATGTACTACTGACTGGTATAACAGTGTGACAGACAGAGGGACTCCTATCTCTCTCTATCACTGCACTGATACACATCATGTATTACTGACTGGTCTAACAGTGTGACAGACAGACAGAGGGACTCATATCTCTCTCTATCACTGCACTGATACACATCATGTACTATTGACTGGTATAACAGTGTGACAGACAGAGGGACTCCTATCTCTCTCTATCACTGCACTGATACACATCATGTACTACTGACTGGTATAACAGTGTGACAGACAGAGGGACTCCTATCTCTCTCTATCACGGCACTGATACACATCATGTGCTACTGACTGGTCTAACAGTGTGACAGACAGACAGAGGGATTCCTATTTCTCTCTATCACTGCACTGATACACATCATGTACTACTGACTGGTATAACAGTGTGACAGACAGACAGAGGGACTCATATCTCTCTCTATCACTGCACTGATACACATCATGTATTACTGACTGGTCTAACAGTGTGACAGACAGACAGAGGGACTCCTATCTCTCTCTCTATCACTGCACTGATACACATCATGTACTACTGACTGGTCTAACAGTGTGACAGACAGAGGGACTCCTATCTCTCTCTATCACTGCACTGATACACATCATGTACGACTGACTGGTATAACAGTGTGACAGACAGACAGAGGGACTCATATCTCTCTCTATCACTGCACTGATACACATCATGTATTACTGACTGGTCTAACAGTGTGACAGACAGACAGAGGGACTCCTATCTCTCTCTATCACTGCACTGATACACATCATGTACTACTGACTGGTATAACAGTGTGACAGACAGAGGGACTCCTATCTCTCTCTATCACTGCACTGATACACATCATGTACTATTGACTGGTATAACAGTGTGATAGACAGAGGGACTCCTATCTCTGTCTATCACTGCACTGATACACATCATGTGCTACTGACTGGTCTAAAAGTGTGACAGACAGACAGAGGGACTCCTATCTCTCTCTATCACTGCACTGATACACATCATGTACTACTGACTGGTATAACAGTGTGACAGACAGACATAGGGACTCCTATCTCTCTCTATCACTGCACTGATACACATCATGTACTACTGACTGGTATAACAGTGTGACAGACAGACAGAGGGATTCCTATTTCTCTCTATCACTGCACTGATACACATCATGTACTACTGACTGGTATAACAGTGTGACAGACAGACAGATTGACTCATATCTCTCTCTATCACTGCACTGATACACATCATGTATTACTGACTGGTCTAACAGTGTGACAGACAGACAGAGGGACTCCTATCTCTCTCTATCACTGCACTGATACACATCATGTACTATTGACTGGTATAACAGTGTGACAGACAGAGGGACTCCTATCTCTCTCTATCACTGCACTGATACACATCATGTACTACTGACTGGTATAACAGTGTGACAGACAGAGGGACTCCTATCTCTGTCTATCACTGCACTGATACACATCATGTGCTACTGACTGGTCTAACAGTGTGACAGACAGACAGAGGGATTCCTATTTCTCTCTATCACTGCACTGATACACATCATGTACTACTGACTGGTATAACAGTGTGACAGACAGACAGAGGGACTCATATCTCTCTCTATCACTGCACTGATACACATCATGTATTACTGACTGGTCTAACAGTGTGACAGACAGACAGAGGGACTCCTATCTCTCTCTATCACTGCACTGATACACATCATGTACTACTGACTGGTATAACAGTGTGACAGACAGAGGGACTCCTATCTCTCTCTATCACTGCACTGATACACATCATGTACTACTGACTGGTATAACAGTGTGACAGACAGAGGGACTCCTATCTCTCTCTATCACTGCACTGATACACATCATGTACTATTGACTGGTATAACAGTGTGACAGACAGAGGGACTCCTATCTCTCTCTATCACTGCACTGATACACATCATGTACTACTGACTGGTATAACAGTGTGACAGACAGAGGGACTCATATCTCTGTCTCTTGGGATAAACCAATACACGCACTTTATTCCACTTTCTAAAAACACGACGCTACAACACAGCGTTTCGGGGATTCCCCTTTTTCAAGTGTCACAAAACACACAATATACCCTAATAAAAATAACAAATGGCATAATAAATAAATGCAACAGAAGACAAAATAAATAAAAATACACATATGCATATAAATATATAAATATATAAACATATAAAAATAGGTAGAATGGCAGGTCTTAAATATGAATGTTCCATTACACAAGTATTTGTCGTTGTTTGTCATTAATCCAGCAAAGTCAAACAAAGTTGCTACCCCAGCTATTGGTGATAGTTGTAGCTACATAAAGTGACCAACTGTAATATAATGCAGGTCAGCAAATGTTCTAATAATAAAAGAGTAGGGTAACCAAGTATTTCATAGGCATGGCTCAGACAA
This sequence comes from Leptodactylus fuscus, assembly GCF_031893055.1. Classification (NCBI taxonomy): domain Eukaryota; kingdom Metazoa; phylum Chordata; class Amphibia; order Anura; family Leptodactylidae; genus Leptodactylus; species Leptodactylus fuscus. The sequence goes on along the minus strand of NC_134270.1, from coordinate 181,080,570 downwards.
TAATGAAATATATAAATAAATAAATAAATTACTGTACCAGACAGAGGGACTCCTATCTCTCTCTATCACTGCACTGATACACATCATGTACTACTGACTGGTATAACAGTGTGACAGACAGAGGGACTCCTATCTCTCTCTATCACTGCACTGATACACATCATGTACTACTGACTGGTATAACAGTGTGACAGACAGAGGGACTCCTATCTCTGTCTATCACTGCACTGATACACATCATGTATTACTGACTGGTATAACAGTGTGACAGACAGACATAGGGACTCCTATCTCTCTCTATCACTGCACTGATACACATCATGTGCTACTGACTGGTCTAACAGTGTGACAGACAGACAGAGGGACTCCTATCTCTCTCTATCACTGCACTGATACACATCATGTACTACTGACTGGTATAACAGTGTGACAGACAGACATAGGGACTCCTATCTCTCTGTATCACTGCATTGATACACATCATGTACTACTGACTGGTATAACAGTGTGACAGACAGAGGGACTCCTATCTCTCTCTATCACTGCACTGATACACATCATGTACTACTGACTGGTATAACAGTGTGACAGACAGAGGGACTCCTATCTCTGTCTATCACTGCACTGATACACATCATGTGCTACTGACTGGTCTAACAGTGTGACAGACAGACAGAGGGATTCCTATTTCTCTCTATCACTGCACTGATACACATCATGTACTACTGACTGGTATAACAGTGTGACAGACAGACAGATTGACTCATATCTCTCTCTATCACTGCACTGATTCACATCATGTATTACTGACTGGTCTAACAGTGTGACAGACAGACAGAGGGACTCCTATCTCTCTCTATCACTGCACTGATACACATCATGTACTATTGACTGGTATAACAGTGTGACAGACAGAGGGACTCCTATCTCTCTCTATCACTGCACTGATACACATCATGTACTACTGACTGGTATAACAGTGTGACAGACAGAGGGACTCCTATCTCTGTCTATCACTGCACTGATACACATCATGTGCTACTGACTGGTCTAACAGTGTGACAGACAGACAGAAGGATTCCTATTTCTCTCTATCACTGCACTGATACACATCATGTACTACTGACTGGTATAACAGTGTGACAGACAGACAGAGGGACTCATATCTCTCTCTATCACTGCACTGATACACATCATGTATTACTGACTGGTCTAACAGTGTGACAGACAGACAGAGGGACTCCTATCTCTCTCTATCACTGCACTGATACACATCATGTACTACTGACTGGTATAACAGTGTGACAGACAGAGGGACTCCTATCTCTCTCTATCACTGCACTGATACACATCATGTATTACTGACTGGTCTAACAGTGTGACAGACAGACAGAGGGACTCCTATCTCTCTCTATCACTGCACTGATACACATCATGTACTACTGACTGGTATAACAGTGTGACAGACAGAGGGACTCCTATCTCTCTCTATCACTGCACTGATACACATCATGTGCTACTGACTGGTCTAACAGTGTGACAGACAGACAGAGGGATTCCTATTTCTCTCTATCACTGCACTGATACACATCATGTACTACTGACTGGTATAACAGTGTGACAGACAGACAGAGGGACTCCTATCTCTCTCTATCACTGCACTGATACACATCATGTATTACTGACTGGTGTAACAGTGTGACAGACAGACAGAGGGACTCCTATCTCTCTCTATCACTGCACTGATACACATCATGTGCTACTGACTGGTCTAACAGTGTGACAGACAGACAGAGGGATTCCTATTTCTCTCTATCACTGCACTGATACACATCATGTACTACTGACTGGTATAACAGTGTGACAGACAGACAGAGGGACTCCTATCTCTCTCTATCACTGCACTGATACACATCATGTGCTACTGACTGGTGTAACAGTGTGACAGACAGACAGAGGGACTCCTATCTCTCTCTATCACTGCACTGATACACATCATGTGCTACTGACTGGTCTAACAGTGTGACAGACAGACAGAGGGACTCCTATCTCTCTCTATCACTGCACTGATACACATCATGTACTACTGACTGGTATAACAGTGTGACAGACAGACATAGGGACTCCTATCTCTCTCTATCACTGCACTGATACACATCATGTACTACTGACTGGTATAACAGTGTGACAGACAGACAGAGGGACTCCTATCTCTCTCTATCACTGCACTGATACACATCATGTATTACTGACTGGTCTAACAGTGTGACAGACAGACAGAGGGACTCCTATCTCTCTCTATCACTGCACTGATACACATCATGTACTACTGACTGGTATAACAGTGTGACAGACAGAGGGACTCCTATCTCTCTCTATCACTGCACTGATACACATCATGTGCTACTGACTGGTCTAACAGTGTGACAGACAGAGGGACTCCTATCTCTGTCTATCACTGCACTGATACACATCATGTGCTACTGACTGGTCTAACAGTGTGACAGACAGACAGAGGGATTCCTATTTCTCTCTATCACTGCACTGATACACATCATGTACTACTGACTGGTATAACAGTGTGACAGACAGACAGAGGGACTCCTATCTCTCTCTATCACTGCACTGATACACATCATGTATTACTGACTGGTCTAACAGTGTGACAGACAGACAGAGGGACTCCTATCTCTCTCTATCACTGCACTGATACACATCATGTACTACTGACTGGTATAACAGTGTGACAGACAGACAGAGGGACTCATATCTCTCTCTATCACTGCACTGATACACATCATGTATTACTGACTGGTCTAACAGTGTGACAGACAGACAGAGGGACTCCTATCTCTCTCTATCACTGCACTGATACACATCATGTACTACTGACTGGTATAACAGTGTGACAGACAGAGGGACTCCTATCTCTCTCTATCACTGCACTGATACACATCATGTACTATTGACTGGTATAACAGTGTGATAGACAGAGGGACTCCTATCTCTGTCTATCACTGCACTGATACACATCATGTGCTACTGACTGGTCTAAAAGTGTGACAGACAGACAGAGGGACTCCTATCTCTCTCTATCACTGCACTGATACACATCATGTACTACTGACTGGTATAACAGTGTGACAGACAGACATAGGGACTCCTATCTCTCTCTATCACTGCACTGATACACATCATGTACTACTGACTGGTATAACAGTGTGACAGACAGACAGAGGGATTCCTATTTCTCTCTATCACTGCACTGATACACATCATGTACTACTGACTGGTATAACAGTGTGACAGACAGACAGATTGACTCATATCTCTCTCTATCACTGCACTGATACACATCATGTATTACTGACTGGTCTAACAGTGTGACAGACAGACAGAGGGACTCCTATCTCTCTCTATCACTGCACTGATACACATCATGTACTATTGACTGGTATAACAGTGTGACAGACAGAGGGACTCCTATCTCTCTCTATCACTGCACTGATACACATCATGTACTACTGACTGGTATAACAGTGTGACAGACAGAGGGACTCCTATCTCTGTCTATCACTGCACTGATACACATCATGTGCTACTGACTGGTCTAACAGTGTGACAGACAGACAGAGGGATTCCTATTTCTCTCTATCACTGCACTGATACACATCATGTACTACTGACTGGTATAACAGTGTGACAGACAGACAGAGGGACTCATATCTCTCTCTATCACTGCACTGATACACATCATGTATTACTGACTGGTCTAACAGTGTGACAGACAGACAGAGGGACTCCTATCTCTCTCTATCACTGCACTGATACACATCATGTACTACTGACTGGTATAACAGTGTGACAGACAGAGGGACTCCTATCTCTCTCTATCACTGCACTGATACACATCATGTATTACTGACTGGTCTAACAGTGTGACAGACAGACAGAGGGACTCCTATCTCTCTCTATCACTGCACTGATACACATCATGTACTACTGACTGGTATAACAGTGTGACAGACAGAGGGACTCCTATCTCTCTCTATCACTGCACTGATACACATCATGTACTATTGACTGGTATAACAGTGTGACAGACAGAGGGACTCATATCTCTGTCTCTTGGGATAAACCAATACACGCACTTTATTCCACTTTCTAAAAACACGACGCTACAACACAGCGTTTCGGGGATTCCCCTTTTTCAAGTGTCACAAAACACACAATATACCCTAATAAAAATAACAAATGGCATAATAAATAAATGCAACAGAAGACAAAATAAATAAAAATACACATATGCATATAAATATATAAATATATAAACATATAAAAATAGGTAGAATGGCAGGTCTTAAATATGAATGTTCCATTACACAAGTATTTGTCGTTGTTTGTCATTAATCCAGCAAAGTCAAACAAAGTTGCTACCCCAGCTATTGGTGATAGTTGTAGCTACATAAAGTGACCAACTGTAATATAATGCAGGTCAGCAAATGTTCTAATAATAAAAGAGTAGGGTAACCAAGTATTTCATAGGCATGGCTCAGACAATAATGAAATATATAAATAAATAAATAAATTACTGTACCAGACAGAGGGACTCCTATCTCTCTCTATCACTGCACTGATACACATCATGTACTACTGACTGGTATAACAGTGTGACAGACAGAGGGACTCCTATCTCTCTCTATCACTGCACTGATACACATCATGTACTACTGACTGGTATAACAGTGTGACAGACAGAGGGACTCCTATCTCTGTCTATCACTGCACTGATACACATCATGTATTACTGACTGGTATAACAGTGTGACAGACAGACATAGGGACTCCTATCTCTCTCTATCACTGCACTGATACACATCATGTGCTACTGACTGGTCTAACAGTGTGACAGACAGACAGAGGGACTCCTATCTCTCTCTATCACTGCACTGATACACATCATGTACTACTGACTGGTATAACAGTGTGACAGACAGACATAGGGACTCCTATCTCTCTGTATCACTGCACTGATACACATCATGTACTACTGACTGGTATAACAGTGTGACAGACAGAGGGACTCCTATCTCTCTCTATCACTGCACTGATACACATCATGTACTACTGACTGGTATAACAGTGTGACAGACAGAGGGACTCCTATCTCTGTCTATCACTGCACTGATACACATCATGTGCTACTGACTGGTCTAACAGTGTGACAGACAGACAGAGGGATTCCTATTTCTCTCTATCACTGCACTGATACACATCATGTACTACTGACTGGTATAACAGTGTGACAGACAGACAGATTGACTCATATCTCTCTCTATCACTGCACTGATTCACATCATGTATTACTGACTGGTCTAACAGTGTGACAGACAGACAGAGGGACTCCTATCTCTCTCTATCACTGCACTGATACACATCATGTACTATTGACTGGTATAACAGTGTGACAGACAGAGGGACTCCTATCTCTGTCTATCACTGCACTGATACACATCATGTGCTACTGACTGGTCTAACAGTGTGACAGACAGACAGAGGGATTCCTATTTCTCTCTATCACTGCACTGATACACATCATGTACTACTGACTGGTATAACAGTGTGACAGACAGACAGAGGGACTCATATCTCTCTCTATCACTGCACTGATACACATCATGTATTACTGACTGGTCTAACAGTGTGACAGACAGACAGAGGGACTCCTATCTCTCTCTATCACTGCACTGATACACATCATGTACTACTGACTGGTATAACAGTGTGACAGACAGAGGGACTCCTATCTCTCTCTATCACTGCACTGATACACATCATGTATTACTGACTGGTCTAACAGTGTGACAGACAGACAGAGGGACTCCTATCTCTCTCTATCACTGCACTGATACACATCATGTACTACTGACTGGTATAACAGTGTGACAGACAGAGGGACTCCTATCTCTCTCTATCACTGCACTGATACACATCATGTGCTACTGACTGGTCTAACAGTGTGACAGACAGACAGAGGGATTCCTATTTCTCTCTATCACTGCACTGATACACATCATGTACTACTGACTGGTATAACAGTGTGACAGACAGACAGAGGGACTCCTATCTCTCTCTATCACTGCACTGATACACATCATGTATTACTGACTGGTGTAACAGTGTGACAGACAGACAGAGGGACTCCTATCTCTCTCTATCACTGCACTGATACACATCATGTGCTACTGACTGGTCTAACAGTGTGACAGACAGACAGAGGGATTCCTATTTCTCTCTATCACTGCACTGATACACATCATGTACTACTGACTGGTATAACAGTGTGACAGACAGACAGAGGGACTCCTATCTCTCTCTATCACTGCACTGATACACATCATGTGCTACTGACTGGTGTAACAGTGTGACAGACAGACAGAGGGACTCCTATCTCTCTCTATCACTGCACTGATACACATCATGTGCTACTGACTGGTCTAACAGTGTGACAGACAGACAGAGGGACTCCTATCTCTCTCTATCACTGCACTGATACACATCATGTGCTACTGACTGGTATAACAGTGTGACAGACAGAGGGACTCCTATCTCTCTCTATCACTGCACTGATACACATCATGTACTACTGACTGGTATAACAGTGTGACAGACAGAGGGACTCCTATCTCTGTCTATCACTGCACTGATACACATCATGTGCTACTGACTGGTCTAACAGTGTGACAGACAGACAGAGGGACTCCTATCTCTCTCTATCACTGCACTGATACACATCATGTACTACTGACTGGTATAACAGTGTGACAGACAGACATAGGGACTCCTATCTCTCTCTATCACTGCACTGATACACATCATGTACTACTGACTGGTATAACAGTGTGACAGACAGACAGAGGGACTCCTATCTCTCTCTATCACTGCACTGATACACATCATGTATTACTGACTGGTCTAACAGTGTGACAGACAGACAGAGGGACTCCTATCTCTCTCTATCACTGCACTGATACACATCATGTACTACTGACTGGTATAACAGTGTGACAGACAGAGGGACTCCTATCTCTCTCTATCACTGCACTGATACACATCATGTGCTACTGACTGGTCTAACAGTGTGACAGACAGAGGGACTCCTATCTCTCTCTATCACTGCACTGATACACATCATGTACTACTGACTGGTATAACAGTGTGACAGACAGAGGGACTCCTATCTCTCTCTATCACTGCACTGATACACATCATGTGCTACTGACTGGTCTAACAGTGTGACAGACAGAGGGACTCCTATCTCTCTCTATCACTGCACTGATACACATCATGTACTACTGACTGGTATAACAGTGTGACAGACAGAGGGACTCCTATCTCTCTCTATCACTGCACTGATACACATCATGTGCTACTGACTGGTCTAACAGTGTGACAGACAGAGGGACTCCTATCTCTCTCTATCACTGCACTGATACACATCATGTACTACTGACTGGTATAACAGTGTGACAGACAGACAGAGGGATTCCTATTTCTCTCTATCACTGCACTGATACACATCATGTACTACTGACTGGTATAACAGTGTGACAGACAGACAGAGGGACTCCTATCTCTCTATCCCTGTACTGATACACATCATGTACTACTGACTGGTCTAACAGTGTGACAGACAGACAGAGGGACTCCTATCTCCCTCTATCACTGCACTGATACACATCATGTACTACTGACTGGTGTAACAGTGTGACAAACAGACAGACAGAGGGACTCATATCTCTCTCTATCACTCTAAGCATGTGCTGTTGGTTTAACAGTGACACAGACGTATAACGGAACTCATTCTATTCTTCTTCAGTTCTAACACTACACATACCCAGAATCCCCCACACTGTATTATCTGAGTATTATTTCCTATCTCTCTAATCTCCCCCCACAAATTGGACACTTTCTCTTTCTCCCTGGGCTTTTTATACAGCCTATGTGTCATCTGTGATCTTTGACCTATCGTTGTTCTCAATTAGCTGTCCCTTGTTATGATGGCTGTCTGCAAGCCAGGATGGAGAAGCCTGCCTGATAACTGAAGTCATGGGATTCTTTTTCCTTCTTCCTTCTCCATTCCTGACATTATTTTAGCCACTTTGCGTAAATTCTATAACAAAGTCATAGCTGGATTAGTCCATTGCAATTTGCTCATCTCTATATATGAACAGTTCAGAGTCAAATATACAGAGAGTTTCCAAAATTGTTGTTTATTTTGCAAAATTTAAATTTCCATCAATTAGTTTAGGTAGAAAATAATTCCTGATAGTCCAGCACAGAACTGTAAGAGGATCTGAAATCTCCCAAAAACAAAAGGAAAAAAAAAATATATCCAAGCAGAAATATATAAGCAAATGCTGACCAATAACTAAATGGAAACAGGTTGTTAAAAATTAAAAAAAAAAAAAAAAAAAAAAAAAAAAAAACTGCTGGTATTTTTCTGAAAACAGCGCCTCTCTTAACCATGGGCAGTTTCTAGTATTGCAGTTCATCCTGGAATGTTGTTGAGATGTAATACCAGGCACATCCTGGAGACAAGTGTGGCGCTGATTAAAAAAAACAAACAACTCGCACTGGTCCCCCATGTGAGATTCTATTATATTTCAGGTGTAAAAATGTGCAATTCTATCCGATACATAGACAGAAAATAACCCCAAGAGATACAAGAGACCCCGAGAACACGTAACGCAGTCAGCACTATTAAGGGGAGGAAATTTCCACTCGGATTTAGTGGATGAGGTTTCTGCATTCGTGCATGTTATCCCACTGGCTAAGTCTGAAGAACAGAAGTTGTTATTAGCGCAGTTAAGTGCGGTATAATCTCCTGTGAAGGAAAAAGATTATATTATTAAGTATAAATAATAATTAAGTAGAAATATATTATTATTATTATTTGAAGTCTCCTACAGAGTTATCCTGATGGAGGACAATAGATTGTCCCTATGACCTCCATGATTTCTCAGTACATCAGTAAAAACAGAATGAAAATCTAAAGTAATAATACTATGAGTAATGGGAAGGGTCTCAGATGTTTCATTCCTCCAGTCTAGGGGGGGCAGGGTCTTGAAGTCTGGCTCTCATGGGGGAGGGGGGGAGGCATGAGGAAGGTTGGATCAGGGAATATGAAAGTGTTGTTGTGACGTTAATGATTGTCATTGATATCTTGTAGTGAAGCTGCGACAGCATTTGTTGCAATGGGCTAAATGCAGAAAGTTATATTGATGGATATCGCTGAGATGACTTGCTGCAGAGAATTGTCTACTGATGCAGAATTTGCCTAAAGAGAAGGCCATGAGTTGGTTCCAAAAGTTTCTCGGCACGGGATGTAGTTCTGGCCGGAGATGGAGGAGTAGGAGCAAGACATGAACTCAGGAGATTATCCCAAACTTCGGAGGTACGTCTCAAGAGTAAATTGAATGCAGTAGATCCTAAATGTTTAGTGTTAGGTTGCTACAAGTCTTTCAAGAGGTTTGAGTTATGGGTCACCCTAGCAATGTTACGGAGAGTCGTGGCTTTGAAAGACTGGTGAGGTTCACAATAGTTCCTCATAGCTGGAAGATCTATGCCTCCATCAAGCTTGGTGCGTACCAGAGCCACATGTGCCATAAGTGGTGTTTTCCATTTCCAGATATAGTTAGAGAAAAAAGCTTGTATGGATTTGATGAATAGCTTAGGAATATAGATTGGGAGCATCTAGAGTTCATATAGGATCTTCAGCATGACATACATTTAGATTATGTAAAGGAGTTGCTAAAGGAGCAATTCCCCAGTAGCTGCTGGAAAACCCTGGAGGAAGGGGCACAACAAGACAGTGAGCCCTAAGTTGGACCCACCACTGCCCCTGCCTGCTTGTCTCACTGTCCTAGGTGGCAGAGGACAACTGGTCGAAGGGCCCTTCCTGAATAGGTGACAACACAGAATGAAGACAAGACAAACAGCAACAAAGAAAGGTCAGCTAGCCAAGGGTCCGCTAACAGTTGAGCAATGCAGTACAGAATCAAAATAAAAAAGAATAGTCAAAAGGGAAGCCAAGGATCAGAGATAAGTAATACAATAGTAGTAGACAGAGGAGCTTAGCAGGGACAAAGTCTAACGACAGTCTCAATAGCCAGCATGGCTGTGTGGGCTAATGGCTTGTATATAGGAAGCCAAAGACCCTCCTTAGGCTTGATTGTGGACAGGCTGTCAGTCACACAGGCCAAACTAGAATTAACCATTTGATCATCAGAGAGAAACAAAGCAAAGAATCACAATGAGCCAGCCTCCTGCACCGCAGTGTGGAGGGTGGCACAGAGACCCGAACTGGCAGAGACATTACAGATGAGTGGAGTAACAAAATGTCATAAATTTGAAGAAGACATTATGGGACATTATACTTTCTGGAGGCCACCTCGGTATGTTACAATGTGTCCAAATGGGGCTTTCTACTGTGTGGGAGGAGCTTTGCCGTGGGGGGAGCCATCAAAATTTTTCTATGGGGCCCAGTCTTTTCTAGTTATACCCCTCCCTATAATAGAGGACACAGAGAACATTTCTACTCCCCTGACTTACAGGGTTCTTGTCATTACCTGCGCTTATAGTGAAGCATTTGGTCTGATCTCCTTTACATTTCACAATGCTTGCGGTATTATTTTCATCAGAAATTAATGGAAGACACTGGAAACCATTTTCAACAACTGAAATTAAAGAGATAAAGTCTTAAAAGAAATAAATCAGAAATCTCCCCGGTAAGAGGAGTATTTTGGTCAGAACTTTGAGGCCGTATTCACCGCTCAGGTGTTTTTTCTGAGATGCTCATTCTTCAGTCCGTTTCGCCTCGCGATTCGTCCTGAAGACACACCCTCCTCCGGACTAGGCCCATTCATTGGGCATAATCCAGAGCGGAGTGCGCGGCTGGATGCCGTTGCAGTGCAGCGGCTTTCAGTTGCGGTTACCCGGTTTTTGGAGCGGAAACTGAGGCGGCCTCAGTGCGAATAGCTGAAATAGTCCTGCTGTACGTGAACATAAATTCATAACAGTCATTAAGCCATGTCATTTTTCGGGATAAAAAGTAGTTGATGTGTTAATGGAGGTTACAAACTATGTATGTACCAAATTTCATCCAAATCCGTTCAGCCGTTTTTGCGTGAGTGACTAACAGACATCCAAATACACAAACTTTCACATTTATAATATTAGTAGGATATAAAACCAGTACACATACGGTCAGGTATTGGTGCGGTGCAGTTATCCTCCCTGCAGCAGGTGGAGAAATATTCCAAAACGGTATTAGATTGACTGATGCCACATTGTCGGAACAGTCCACAGAACGAGGACATGCTGGTGGTGATACCTAAAATAAAAAAAAAACAGAAATAATAAATAATAATAATAATAATAATAATAATAATAATAATGTTAAAAGAACATTGAAATTTACAACAGTAAAATAAAATAAAAACAGTTTATTAAAAAATTCTGTAAAACAATTTAATCAATTCAACGAAACTTTAATATATTAAAAATATACAGTAACATATTACAGTACAGTATTATATTATATTATATTACATTTACTGCTCTGTGAGTGGAATACTAAAAAGTTAAAGTCTAACTCTTCTATCTATCTATCTATCTATCTATCTATCTATCTATCTATCTATCTATCTATCTCCTATCTATCTATCTATCTATCTATCTATCTATCTATCTATCTATCTCCTATCTATCTATCTATCTCCTATCTATCTATCTATCTATCTATCTATCTCCTATCTATCTATCTATCTATCTATCTATCTATCTATCTATCTCCTATCTATCTATCTATCTATCTAATCTCTATATTATAAAAATGAATTCTTGTCTGTCTGTCTGTCCGTCCGTCTGTCTGTTCTCTAATGCGAACCAAACGACTGGACCGATCTTCACCAAATTTGGTACAGAGATACTTCAGATATCAGGGAAGGTTTAAGACAAGACTCCAACTTGCTTGGACATACCGTTGCTGAGATACAGCATTCCAAACACAGTGCCCCCCCCTTAGCCAATACAAACCTGCAAGACTTTCACTCATATTCCAACTGCAATACACACGGTCACTCCACATGCACAATACAACACTGATATCCAAGCTGAGATACACACATCAGATGATTAGATACACAGATCAGCACACAGTATCACACGCCAGAGGATTAGATACACGCGTCTGCACACGGTCCCACACACCAGAGGATTAAATATGTGCTTCTGCACACAGTTCCACACACTAAAGGATTAGATACTTGCGTCTGCACACAGTTCTACATGTCGAAGGATTAGATACACGCGTCTGCACACAGTACCACACACGGGGGGATTGGATACATGTGTCTGCACACAGTGCTACATGGCAAAGGATTGGATACACGCATCTGCACACAGTTCCACACTGGGGAGAATTAGATACGCGCATCTGCACACAGTACCACATGCCGTAGGATTAGATACGCACATCTGCACACAGTAACACATGCCATAGGATTAGATTTGCACATCTGCACACAGTAACACATGCCGTAGGATTAGATACGTGCGTCTACACACAGTTCCACACGCTGTAGGATTAGATATGCGCCTCTTCACACAATACCACACAGGGGAAGAGTAGATACATGTGTCTGCACACAGTACCACACTTTTGAGGATTAGATACACGCCTCTGCACACAGTACCACAAGCCATAGAATTAGATACACATCTCAGCACACAGTACCACACACGGGGGAGGATTAGATACGCGCGTCTGCATAATGTACCACACGCCAGAGGATTATATACGCACATCTGCACACAGTACCACATGCCGTAGGATTAGATACGCACATCTGCACACAGTAACACATACCATAGGATTAGATATGCGCGTCTACACACAGTTTCACACTCCAGAGGATTAAATATGTGCATCTGCACACAGTTGTACACACCATAGGATTAGATACACACATCTGCACACAGTACCACATGCCGTAGGATTAGATACGTGCGTCTACACACAGTTCCACACGCCATAGGATTAGATACGCGCCTCTTCACACAATACCAAACAGGGGAAGATTAGATATGTGTGTCTGCACACAGTTGTACACGCCATAGGATTAAATACACGCGTCTGCACACAGTACCACATGCCATAGGATTAGATACGCGCATCTACACACAGTTTCACATGCCGTAGGATTAGATACGCGCCTCTTCACACAATACCACACAGGGGAGGATTAGATACGTGTGTCTGCACACAGTACCACACTTTGGAGGATTAGATACATGCCTCTGCACACAGTACCACAATCCAGAGAATTAGATACACGTCTCAGCACACAATATCACACAGGGGAGAATTAGATACGGGCATCTGCACACAGTACCACATGCCAAAGGATTAGATACGCGCGTCTGCACACAGTAACGCATGCCGTAGCGTTAGATACGCGTGTCTACACACAGTTCCACGGGCCGTAGGACTAGATACGCGCCTCTTCACACAGTACCACACAGGGGAGGATTAGACAAGTGCGTCTGCACACAGTACCACATGCCACAGGATTAGATACATGCGTCTGCACACAGTACGACATGCTGTAGGATTAGATACGCACCTCTTCACACAATACCACACAGGGGAGGATTAGATATGCGCATCTGCACACAGTTTCACACACCAGAGCATTAGATAAGCACGTCTGCACACAGTACCACACTTTGGAGGATTAGATACATGCCTCTGCACACAGTACCACATGCCAGAGAATTAGATACACGTCTCAGCACACAGTACCACACAGGGGAGGATTAGATACGTGCATCTGCACACAGTACCACACGCCAGAGGATTAGATATACCTGTCTGTACACAGTACCACATGCCAGAGGATTAGATATGTGCATCTGCACACAGTACCACATGCTGTAAGATTAGATATGCATGTCTGCACACAGTTTCACTTGCTGGAGGATTAGATACGTGCCTCTTCACAAAATACCACACGGGGGATTAGATACTTGCATCTAAACACAGTACCACACGGGGAAGGATTAGATACAGCTTTACTCCAGGTATCCATAACAACTGATCACAGGTTTTTCACTGACATCCAAAATGAGATACACATAATCACATGACGCTTATGGACATACACACAAACCACATACAAAATACACCAGTGCAAAACTGGACAATTCTTATGGGGCCACTACACAAACATAAAATTTAATATACCCGTGCAAAGCCGGGTCCTCCCTCTAGAATATATATATATATATATATATATATATATATATATATATATATGCTATTATGTTGGGGGGTTGGTGAACATTTTGTTTGTACTTTATTAACCTATCTAACTCCCTTTTAATAGAAAACAGGCTGTAAAGTTCCCATTACCAATGGTGTAACGAAGTATTACCAGGGAGACTCTGCCCGTACAGTCAATGTAGTGTATATAGGGGTGAAGAATTTATCAAAGGGCGGGGGGGGGGGGTCACTACAGTTTTCTACCTCCTAGAAAAATGATATTTCAGGTATTACAAGAAAGCTGAGATTCTCGGCTTCCATAGGCTGACAAAATTTCTATTGTGAGTTATTAGTTAAATAAAGAGATTTCAATAGTTTCTAAAACACACACATTTTACAACATGAACTGCTGTATATTAAGTTGAAATCATTGACTGGTATTAACTAGTGATATCTCAGGTTCTTGCATAGCTAGTACTTCTATCATTTTTCTAGGTGGCATAAAACCAGAGATACGGCCATTTGCATTGATCATCCCCCCTTTGTAAATGCTTCATCTTTGTGCCCGGACATTCCCTAGTAACAGCTCAGTTAGAGGGTTACTCAGGAGAATGTTACAGTCTGTTTTATGATCAAAAGGAAGTTAGATAGGTTAACAAGGTATATTACAAAATGCTCCCCAAACACCTCCACTTTAAGTTAGAACAGCGGTGGCTTGAACAATGGACAGCACACGGGCGTTATCCACTTTCTCCTCCGTCATCTGCAACCGGCCCAAGTTATATAAAGCGCAGTCTTAGACTAGACCTTCTGATGCTGTTTGATAAATCTCTCATATCTTTAGACTTCTGGTCTAACTCTGCACAATTTATTAGTTGTCATCTTGGACAAGTCGGTTCACAATAAACTGAATTTGTCTTGAATATTCCAAATTGTTCAGTATTTAATTTGGGATTCATCTTGGAGGATCTAAAATGGTCTCCGCAACTTGATTTGTGGTCTTTATAATGTGGTTCAAAGGAATCTTAAAAATAAAAATAATTCATATTCACTTCTTTAGCGCCTCCTCATGATGTCCAGAGATTTGCATCTTCCGTCTCCGGGCACTCGGATGCTCTTCTGTGACGTCATGTGCCCGGGATCAGTGCTGAGGCCTGTGATTGAGCCCCATCAGGGACGTGGACGTGCCAGCCAGGATGACGTTTTACCAAAAATATAATTTGAAGGCTTTTAGAAAATGGAAAGAAAATCACAAAAATTCACCTGATGAACTAATATATCGCGAAAATGATGCAAAACAGACATCGGCGTATTCTGGACAGGACTCCGCGGGTCCTGTACAAGTAGTGCCGTTTAAATTATAACATACAATGCAATTCAGACAATGACCTGCAGGGGGAGAAAATGATACATTTTGTTAGTAACATGATGTCACATGACCTAAAGGGGTTTAATGACTTTATCAGACTGCCTAACTAATCCTGTGACAACCGGGCGCAGGTAGAAGGAGGGAACCATTACTTGTATCTATTCCCAGCACCGTCCTACCAGTGAGAATTACTACTGAAACCGAGCGGGAATCTCCTGTAACTAGGACTTGCTACAAAAATACATTTATCAAAAGAAGATACCACTGCCCTTCATACCCCCCCCCCCCCACACCAATTGTCTCTATAGTGATGATCCAACCCATTTACATCTAATATGTTCCCATTGAAGTGAATGACGAGACAAGTCCGTCCACCTCTCCACTCACAATGGCCGCAAGGTTCAAGGTTCATGAAGAACACAAATCTATAGTCTATGCTACAGTCATTGTACACAAATATATACAAAGAAATAAGGAACCATAAGGGGGAACTTACCAGGGTGAACCAGGGCCAGTAATAGACAAGCAAGTCCAGTGAGGTCCTTCATATTAGCAGCTGGTGTGTAAGAATGTCTGACCAAACAGGAACGTGCCGCAGTTATATTGTGTGGAGAGGTCGCAGCAGCCGAGCCCAAAAAATGGAGGAGGGGTCATCAGGATTAATGGTGCTAATAGTGACCGTGCTGACATGTGACAAAATATGTTCTCTGCAGAGTTATGTAGAAGTTGAGATGTTGGTTTGGAACAGGTTTAGGCAGAATTTTAGCAAAACTCTATTTCTCTCTCCTCCCTGTAAGGTGTTTGTTACATATTGTTACAACATATCGAGGAGGGGTCATCAGGATTAATGGTGCAATTAGTGACCATGCTGATGTCTGACAAAATATGTTCTCTGCAGAGATATGTAGAAGTTGTGATGTTGGTTTGGAACAGGTTTAAATTCACTCAGAGTAGGGGAGTAATCCTACCCAAAAAGGGAACGTATTAAAATATAGCCTTTATTATTTCCGTTAAAATATCCAAAGGACAAAACAAAACAAAAACCCTACCACTTCCCCCATTAAAAAGAAAAGATATAGATGAGAAAAGGGGCAGGCTAGGTGGAAAGTGTGCTGCGGAGTTAGGCTCAGCTACTTTTGTTTTACATTAGCTGACCCCTGATTTAGGAAGCTATACATGAAGCCTAGATTGTTTCACTACATATAGCACTTGAAGGGAGCAGAGACGTTCACTAGCTCACCCATGTAGTTGGAACCTACTCAATTTGTGTCAATATAGGTCACCATTCACACTCCCAGACCAAGTTCACTAGGCTAAGTCACACTCTTCCTTCCTGAGTGAATACAATTAATGAATGAGGGTACGCACCCAAACATCAGTATTTCAAGTGTAGTTAATTTTTTTGGAACAGGTTTAGGCAGAATTTTAGCAAAACTCTCTTCTTCTATCCTCCGTTTAAGGTGTTTGTTACATATTGTTACATAGATACAGCACTAGATACAACTCCATTCCATATATTCAGCACAGAAACCAAGATCAGCAGATAAATAAAGCTCCAGCACCAAATTTATTGAGATACCATTTAAAAGCAAAGATGGGGCGCTGAGTAAAACAAGCAGAAAACAGCAACACACCGATATAGAAACCTCTAAGTAACTTGTCTTCACCATAGAACATAGAACATGTATCAGAAGGTGAAAGTTACACAATTTACTTTATTTGAAAACATTAATATTATTAATATTATTTAACATATGGAAGCAACATATCTCCAAAAAGTTGTCACAGGGCCACGTCCACCATTGTGTATCAACCCCTCTTCTTTTTATTACAGTCTTTATATGTCTGGAAATTGCTGGAGTTTTGGGAGAGGAGTCCTGTCCCCTCCTTGTGTCATGTAGGATTCTCACTCGCACAATTCCTGACTCTTCTTTGCAGATTTCTTATTTCATAATGCGCCAAATGTTTCTTATTGGTGAAGGGTCTTGGGTATACAGAACACGTCATTGTTGGTTTTCATAAAGAATTTCAAATTTTGATTCATCTGACCACAGAAGATTTTTCCCTTCATTTTGCTTCAATACACTTTGGCCTCCAGAAGACGTCGGCGCTTCTGGATTTCGTTGATATTTGGCTTCTTTTATGCATCATACACCATTTGCGTATTGCATGACAAGCTGTTGCAAATAACATTTTTTTTAAAATATTTTTTATTTTTCCAAGAATACTAAATTTCATATCTTTACTTCAGAACACGAATCTACAGATTTAATATCTTCTTACTATATATATATATATATATATATATATATATATATATATGTACATATACTTTTTATATCCTTTTGATGGAAAAACATTACTAAAAAGAAGATACCAATGCCCTACATAGTAGCTGCAGAATCCTATAAATAGTCCGACAAATAAAAAAAATCAGCTAAACTAATGCACTAAAACTCGGCTTCTCTTTTTTTATACTTGGACCTCACCAGCCAGAAAATGGACAGAACAGGATCAAATTCACAAACAAACTATTTTCTTCTTTAAGCAAAAAAAAGTTTTTTTTTTTCTTTAACCCCGTAGTATGTTAAAATAATCACAATTTCTCCCTTAGTCAGAGATGACTCCAGACATAGATAGACCTGTGCAAAATGATCATCTCACGTGACCACACATATGGAAATTAGAAAATTTAAAAATGACTCACTTTAGGAATTTTAATTTACCAATAGCCGATCTTGAGATTTCAGGATCAATTTTAAAATTCAATTTCCGATCATTTTTCAGCCGATCCCAATTCCGATCCTAATGCAAGTCAATGGGATTTTTTTTTTTTTTTTTTTTTTTTTTAAGATCGTTTTCAAAAGCTATGAAAGGTTACCCAAAAATACATACAAGTTCTTAGAATGCATAGAAAGATCAAGGGGACACTTAAATGGCGAGGTGTGTTTGCACATGCTGTTTCCAAGTAATGAGACCTTGCCAGCTCGAGAAAAATGCGAGAGTAAGGTCAATGCTTCTCTATGGGAGAAGTCAGTTTTTGCATAGCGTGAGCTGCCAGCTTCCCCAAGCAGTATTTGTTGGGCTGCCACGAGATGTGTTTGCAGCTGAACTTTCCAAGTCCTGAGACCTTGCCAGTCCCGAGCAAATCGCTCGAGTTCATGTCAATGCATTCCTATGGGAAAAGGCACTTTCCGCACAACGCAAGTTGCCAGCTTCTTTGAGCAGCATATGATGGGCTGCCACGAGATGTGTTTGCAGCTGAACTTTCCAAGTCCTGAGACCTTGCCAGCCTGAGAAAAATGCAAGAGTAAGGTCAATGCTTCTCTACGGGAAAAGTCACTTTTTGCATAGCGCCAGTTGCCAGCTTCCCCGAGCAGTATTGGATGGGCTGTGATGATTGCCGATAGCTAATATCGTGCCTGAGTTTCAGGCATCATGTTAGCTTTTCCCACAATGATTGGCCAGTAGCTAAGCATTGTGGGAATGAACGTCAGACCTCGATCTCGCCTAAGAAGATCGGGATCGGAATTCCGATCGAGATTGTGAAATTTGCTCTATCGCCTATCAGAATCCGATCTTTTCCCATCTCGATCGCTCAACCCTATTTACCGATATTTTATCCCAATATATCTTTTTTTTTCCTAAAGAATTAATAAAAAAATGTATCTAATTCACACGTTTTGTAGAATCCGGTTTCCATAATTCCAATTGAATTAAAATCAGTATTCTAAGATATCCCATTATTTTTTAACCATGTGTTCTATCTAGGAGATTATTTTACCAGGACAGGATTTGAGCTTCCAGAGAGAAATATCTTCTCCAACAAGACAATGATAACCCTCTCTTACCCACAGGACGTTGCAAATATATTTTCCCAAATCTCACCTGTCCTTTTTATCCATATAATCTCTCTTGTCATTAAATCAAAAAATTTCTTCGGAATTATCACCGGACTCTTCTAAAATCTGTAAAGATCTTGAGGCCGCCATACCATTGTACCTGAGCTGATCTCGGCCACTATTGAGAGACCAATCTCAGTGCAAATTTTTATTTTTGTTGCACACAAATTATTCAATAAAGTCACCAGATTTATCTGTACTTACCATATGACCTGACTATACACAATAATACCCACATTTTTATATGACTCATTCTGTTTTAATTGTATAAATAATACCCCATGGCCTCCCCCCAGTAGAGTTGAGCTGATCTTGAGATTTCAGGATCAAACGAACACGCCCACACTCCCCTTAGCCACAAGCCCCGCCTTCTCCCAGCATCGGTAACACTAGCCTGGGAGGCGGGGGCGTGCACGGCGCTCTGCAGGACTGTCAATGAGAGAGAAGAGGAGCGAGAACAACAGGGAGCGGCAGCGGATCTGTGCAGGTAAGTTGAGTGATCGGGATCAGAATTCCATTACCGATCTTTTTTAGACAGGATCAGAACTCGATAGCGATCGTGAAATTTACTTGATCGCCAATCGGGATCCGATATTTTCTTATCCCAATCACTGAATCCTACCCCGCAGTCCAGATCTTGACCTCAAGCTGGTATCTTTACAGATGTATTCTAATTACAAAACTGAATATTTAACAACATTTTTATCTCTAGTCAGTGGCTTAACTAGGAATGGTGGGGCCCCGTGGCGAACATTTGACATGGCCCCACCCCCCAACCGAAACCAGAGATCCTGATCCCAATTCTGATCCTAATGCAAGTCAATGATATTTTTTTTAATGATCGAAGATCGTATTTTAAAAGCGATCCTATTCACTACACAGCATGGGGTCCAAAAATTGAACGATTTAATTGTTAGACTAAATTTTAAAAAAAATCCGCCGGCTACTTAGTCCCCCTGGTCTCCACTTATCTGCACAGATCCGCTGCCACTCCCCGTTGTTCTCGCTCCTCTTCTCTCTCATTTACAGGCCTTCAGAGCGCCGTGCGTGCCTCCACCTCCCTAAGCTACTTAAAGATGCTGGGAGTAGGCAGGGCTTGCTGTGGCTTAGGAGAGTGTGGGCGGGTACTGGGAGGGGGGAGACATGAGTGCATTCCTTATGTACCCAGTACCCACCCACACTCTCCTAAGCCACAAGCCCCGCCTTCTTCCTAGGTCTGTAACACTAGCCTGGGAGGCAGGGGCGCGCATGGCGCTCTGCAGGTGTGTAAATGAGAGAGAACCGGACCGAGAAGAACGGGGAGCGGCAGTGGCAGCGATCTGTGCAGGTAAGTTGAGCGATTGGGATCGGAATTCCGTTCCCGATCTTTTTTAGGTGGGATCGGAACCCGATCGCGATCGTGAAATTTACTTGATCGCTGATTGGGATCCGATCTTTTCCTATCCCGATCGCTCAACCCTACCCCCCAGGTCCAGATCTTGACCTCAAGCTGGTATTTTTCCAGATTTATTCTAATCAATTACAAAACTGAATATTTAACAACATTTTTTTAATCTCTAACCATCTTAGTGGTGACAATCTTTTGTCTTAATCAATTGTCAATGAATATGATCATGAATGCAAAAACTTGTCAAAAACCCGGCCCCCGAGCATGTATGTGGCACAGATGAGTTGAATCCGGAACATACCTCCCGCTGACCGGTACTGTGGGACACAACCCGCAATCTGGGACTGTCCTGCAGAATCTGGGATGGTTGGTAGGTATGAAAGTGTGACAGACAGACAAAAGATACTATGATTTGCTCATCCCTTTAATAGAAGGTGCACCACTGATACTGGCAAACTTGGAATGGGAATGGTGGGGAAGAGAGAACATTCTTATATGACAAGTTCAGCGTTGAATATACATAGAGTTTTCCAAAATCCCTGTTTATTGCACAATTTATTTATTTTTTCATCAATTAGTTTATAAAGGAAATAATTCCTGATAGTCCAGCACTTCTACCCCGCGCAGAGAGAGAAAACAGCGCCTCTCTATCCATGGGCAGCTTCTGGTATTACAAGTCATCCTCAACTGTTATTGAGATGCAATACCAGGACGTCCCAGAGACAAGAATGGTGCTGTTTTGTGAAATTCTATTATATTTCAATCATAATCTGTGCAAATCTTTCGGATACATATACAGAAAATAACCCCCGAGAGATACAAGAGACTCTGAGAACACGTAGCGATGTCAGCACTGTTGAGGGGAGGAAATGTCCACTCGGGGGTTGTAGCGCTTGCCGTGGAGGTTGTTGTTTTTGCAATTGTAGTAGATGAAGCTTCTATAGTCCAACATGTTATTGCAAAGGGCAATTGTCCGGAACAGAACTTGTCATTAGCGCAGCCCAGTACGGTATAATCTCCTGTGAAGGGATACGAATATATTAGTAATACACATTATTAGGGGACCTGCTGTATGGGATAGAAGTTTCAGAATTCCCGGTGTTCCTGCTGGGGGTCTATAGGACCCGGCACATTGGGGTCTCCCCTAATACTTCGCTAAGGATGTGTGCAGTGCCCATAAGTGACATCTTCTGCACCTCTCAGACATGGTGATGACCTGAAAGCTGAAGATCAATCTAAAGCTCTTTGTATATCTCGAGTTTCTGCTTCTTCAGGATGATGATGTGGTCACCTGGAATAGTAACATCTATAACAAGCAGTATTCTTCTTTCTCACCATTTCTCAGACACTTGGCCAGTGCAGATCGCTGACTATTTATGTTGCGTCTATTCATACACTGCGCAGCCAGAAACAATATGGCTGATGGTCTCCTCCACCTTGGAACAAGTTATTTTACAGCCAGCAGATATGTCTTTACAGTTTGAAGTCTGATATCACATCTCACTGTTTCTAAAGTCTTGGTTTTCTGCAGTCAATTATAAAATATCTGCCCAGCCCTGTCTCCAGTTTGCCTTGTCCCCCGCCCACTGCACCTTACGTTTTAAAAAGTGGCAAGTGGGTAACAAAACAAGAAAGTGTTACATTTCTGGTGTAAGTCATAGACATTTAACAAAGATGCAGAACTTGTAGGCACTTTTCTGGTGCACAGGCCATAGTAATGTCTTTCCTTTTCCTTTAAGACTCTAGAGATGGGTGAACCTCTGAAGATTTGTTTAATCTCTGATTTGATAGAGTGGACCTTCTGGTTTATTTTGGTCCAAATCTTTTTTAGATTGAACCAGAAGTGAAATTACAGGAATAACAAACATTTATTCTCATCTTCCTTCTCCTCTTCTGGTCCTCCTCCTGGTGTCTGATGCTCTCTCTCGGCTTCTGGGGTGATCTCATGTGCCTAAGATCACTTTGATTTGACCTCCGTGGTCACATGGGGGGCAGCAAGTGTCATGACATCATTTCAGGCTTCATAGGAGACCCTGGACCATTACATTACCCAGGAGACCAAAAGAGAGCACCAGACACCTGGAGGAGGACCAGGAGAAGTGAGGGAAGGGAAGTATCAATGATGTCTGACGAGACCCCAGAGAAGTATATGTAGACCAATCCACGTTGGGTTTGAAATTTGCAACAAAAAGTTTACAAGTGACATATTAACAAAGCCCACACAAATTTTTGAAAGGTGTCACAGCGAGGGTGAGCTCTGATACAGGCTGGTGTAGATTTCTGGGTAGGCTCATGGTTCTCAGGAGGATGTGACTGATTGTTCCCTAGGTAAGCTATAGAGGTATTTCATGATTTGGTTATGGTAGGGGGCGGGATCTGACTTTTTGCCTCAGGCAGCAGCGTATTTAAGTGCAAATAATACAGAATATAATCCTATAATAGAGGACACCGAGAACATTTCTAATCCTCTGACTTACAGGGTTCTTGTCATTACCTTGGGTCATATTGAAGCATTTGGTCTCATCTCCTTTACACTTCAAAAAGCTTGCAGAAATATTTCCATAAGAAACTAATACAGGACACTGGAATCCATTGTCCCCAACTGTAATTAAAGAGATAGAATAAATTGCCCATGTGGACTCCCGCAAACGGATTACCAATACAGATGTGAAAGAGGCCTAACACGCCCATTGTCTGTATATAACACGACCATTGTCTGTATATAACACGACCATTGTCTGTATATAACATGACCATTGTCTGTATATAACACGACCATTGTCTGTATATAACACGACCATTGTCTGTATATAACACGACCATTGTCTGTATATAACACGACCATTGTCTGTATATAACACGACCATGCACTGACTTTTTTTTTTTTTTTCATCCACTGCCTGTAAGCAGAATGAATGACAGCAAGCAGAGATTTCAGGAATTGATACAGAAAGTACATTGGAGAATTGTACAACTTTATATTATATAAACAATAACATCTGTCTCTCAAGATTCGGTCTGAAATGGGACAACTCCTTTCATAAATTACATTACAAAAATGATCCCCAAGCTCCTCCCTACACAATAGTGAAAAAAGTGGAAGGACACAAATACAGTCACTGGACTTGAAGGGCCAAAAATGTGAGAACCTCTGAAGTACTGAAATGTCACCTTGTATGTATATAATATATAAGCCCAATACACATACAGTCAGGCACTGGTGCGGTGCAGTTATCCTCCCTGCAGCAGCTGGTGAATAGGCCCCCCATTACAGAAGAGTAACTGGTGCCGCAGTGTTGGGACTGTCCACAATCCGAGGAGATGCTGGTGACTCTGGAATCTAAAATAAAAAAAAACACTAAAGTTAATAGAACATTAATATTTAAAACAAAAACAAAAAAAATAAAAATAAAATAAAAACAGATTTTTTCAAGTTATGAAAACTTTTACTTATTAAAAGTATACAGTAACTACAATCAATGATGTACAGGGGGGCCATAAAATAACCTCAGGTGTTTGGAGTTGTGTGCAGGCTGACCCAATGGACGGAATTGCCTGAAAATTTGTATGTGTGCTAATCAAGACATGGGGAAACAGACAGCATGAAAGAAAAATGTAATGCAAAAACTCCCCACCAGGGGATAATGTGGCGCTGTACCTGTCTGTCGATACTTGAGGATGTCCCATTTGGACCACTGACTAGCATGACTGTTCAATGTGGCCGCCATCATGCATGGTGAGCATGGTTATCCTATGCAGAACGTGCTCGACGCTTGCATGTAACGTCTCTGGTCAGATGCTGCGCACTTCCAACGTGATGCGGTCTTTGAGGTCAGGCAGGGTTTCGACATTCCCCCGATAAACGCGCTCCTTCAAGTGTCCCCACAACCAGAAATCACAAGGAGTGAGATCCGGAGAGCGCGGTGGCCACGCTGTAGGGAATGAGCGGCTCAAAATCCTGTCATTGGGAAAATGTGCACGAAGAGCGTTCTTCACAGGATTTGCAATGTGAGGAGGGGGCTCATCCTGCATGAAGGTGATCGTCTGCAGACATTGCCGCTGTTGGGGAACCACCACTGTTTCCAGCATTGTCTGCTGTGACCGAACAGGTGGCAACCCCAGTTGGGCCCAAATCTTCGAAAAAGAGCGGTCCGATCATGAACGATGAGGTGAACCCACACCAAACGGTCACCTTGGGCGAATGCAGCGGAACCCCCTCGAGCGCACGCGGGTTTTCGGTGGCCCATAGGCGACAGTTCTGTGTGTTGACCGCTCCACCGGATATTCCATGGCCAATTGGTCTCCACTTCCACTCTGGCCAGAAACATTAATGCAAATGTCATGCGGGTGTCATTGTCACCAGGAAGCAGTTGGTGATGAAGGCTAATTTTGTATGGGTATGCCCGCAAGACTTTTCACAGAACTTTCCACACAGTACTTTATGGGAGGCCCAATTGCCTGGAAACACTGCGTGCACTGCAGTTACCGCTGTGACTACTGGTGCAGCAATATCCTCCACGACCTCGGTGCGTACAGGTCGTCGGCCGCGGCCTGGTTGCACACTCAGTAACCCAGTTGCCTCAAAATGTTTCATCATTTGTCTCAGCGATGTTACAGACATTGGGCCGGCACCTGTATGCAGGTCTTTCAAATGATGAAAAGCTCTCAGGGCAGCTGTGGCGTTCCCGGCATTCTCATAAAACAACCTCACTAGACGCGCACGATCTGGCAAAGAGACAGGCATCGTGACGACTGAGTGAGACCGAGTAAAGAATAAGGGACGTTTACTGTACAACGCCACATTATCCCCTGGTGGGGAGTTTTGGTATTATTTTTTTTCATGCTGTCCATTTCCCCATGCCTTGATTAGCACACATACAAATTTTCAGGCAATTCCGTCCATTGGGTCAGCCTGCACACGACTCCAAACACCTGAGGTTATTTTATGGCCACCCTGTACTATTACGCGCTTGGTCGCTAAGGGGTTAAAACACAGGAGTGTGACTTTATGCACAGCATGAATTGCTCCATATTAAGTTGAAATTCCCAACAGTGATATCTCAGGTCCTCTTATAGCTAGTATAACATATTTTACTAGATGGTATAAAACCAGAGATACAACCATCTGAAATGCAGAAATAATTCTGTCTTAGGCTGTATTCACACAGAGTAACGCCAGCCGTTTTTTTTGTGTGCTTTTTGCACATAGCGCCGCGTTAACGCCGCGTTAACGCCGGGCAACGCCACCGCTAAATAGCGCGGCGTTAACGCGGCGTACACGCGGCGTTAACGCGGCGCTATGTGCAAAAAGCACACAAAAAACGGCTGGCGTTACTCTGTGTGAATACAGCCTAAGTTTCATACAGTGCAGTCCTCACTAGACTGTCTTACATTGCATCAGATTTAAAACAGTGTTTGATGCTGTTTGGTAGATCTCTCATCTCTTTAGAGCAGGGGTAGGGAACGTGCGGCTCTCCAGCTACAAGACTACAACTCCCAGCATGCATACTTGCTCTGCTGTTCATGGAACTCCCATGGAAGTGACTGAAGCATGCTGGGAGTTGTAGTTTCACAGCAGCTGGAGAGCCGAAGGTTCCCTACCCCTGCTTTAGACTGTCTGGTCTAACATTTCACAATTATTAGTTTGTAGTGTTGGACGAGTCGGTTCATAATGAACTGGATTCGACCTTAATATTCTAAATTATTCCGTTTTTAATTTGGGATTTGTCTTGGACAACTAAAACGGTCACCATAACATGATTTACAGTAAATTATTATACTTTGGACCTTTACCTATTATACTCCTGGGTCTGAACAGTAGGGTTGAGCCGATCGTGAGATTTCAGGATCGTTTTTAAAATCCGATTTAAGATCATTTTCCATTTGAACTCGATCCCGATCCCATTTATGATCCGAATGCAAGTCAATGGGATTTTTTAATGATCGAAGATCGGATTTTAAAAATGATTCTACTCACTACACAGCATGGAGTCCAAAAATTTGAACGCGTCAATTTTGGGACTCCACGCTGTGTAGTGGTTAAAAAATCTGCCAGCTATTTAGTCCCCCACACTTACCTGCATAGAATCACTGCCGCTGCCGCTCCCTCTTCTTCTCGTTCCTCTTCTCTCTAATTCTGTCTGCGCCCCCACCTCCCAGGCTAGTGTTATGATGCTGGGAGTAGGCGGGGCTTGTTGTGGCTTAGGAGAGTGTGGGAGGGTATGTCAAATCTCAGGTCATGAATCAATATTTTGTACTTTTATACCTTGCTACTTTGTATGTTGCAAATACTAATTTTTCCTTGCTATTAAGTGCTGATAGCTTTAAACAAAGAGTGTAAACAAGATGGTACCAATATCCTGCTTGCCACACCTTATGGCTGACGTCTCAAGCTGGAGCTGAAACTGAATCTGTCTGGACATTGAAGCAAGAGCCAATGGGGGATGGACAGCAGCTCAGGATTGTCAGAGAAGCTTCACACTATACTATGCATTAAACCATTCCTTTCCTTTCCTGTATAAATATGTGTGACTTGAATAAACACCAGCAGTGCTGTTCGGGCAAAGGGCAGAGATAGAGGGCATGGGCTGGAGATGAAACGGAACACTGTGTCTGTGTCATTCTTAGCGGCGTGCACGCATGCTCTTTAATTTGGACTGACTGATTGACCCTGTATTGTCGATTCACGACCCCGACAGGTACAGGGTGCATCTCTCACGTCTCCCCTCCCAGTACCCGCTCACAATCTCCTAAGCCAAAATCCTTGCCTTCTCCCAGCATCTGTAACACTAGCCTGGGAGGGGTGTGCATGGCGCTCTACAGGCATGTAAATTTAGAGAGAAGAGGAGTGAGAACAACAGGGAGTGGCAGCGGCGGTGCTTCTCTGCAGGTAAGTTGAGCGATCGGGATCAGAATTCCGTTCCAGATCTTTTTTAGGTGGGATCGGAACGTGATCATGAAATTTACACCAATCAGGATTAGATCTTTTCCGATCCCGATCACTGAACCCTACTGAAGAGACATAGTATAATAATTTCATATTCAGTTTTATCCCAACACTGCACAAAACAAATCAACCTTTATTAATTGTTGCAGTTTCCACCAATATTGCACCATGTCTCATTCCCCAGCACCCTACGCAACTGCTGAGGCCATTTGGGCAGTCACTAGAGAGAGATTGGTGATGTCACTCACTTATGTCACCAGTCTCTTTCCACCGACTGTTGAGGCTGCTGATTGGAAATGAAGCACAAAGTGGGAACCGAACAGCCTGTGGGACACCAGAGTGCCAGGGAATGTTCTTTTTGTTTCCGGAATTTATCCAAATCCAAAGGGCCTCTAGATTGAGGAGTCGGTGGACTGTGAGTGTGATGGAGGCGGCTGTGGTTTTACACAGGGCTGCTTCCATGGAGAAGCCTACTCTTATTGACTGTTACTTTTACACTTTTTTTTCGGAGCTGCTTTCAGGTCCCGATCTTCCCCTGCTTATCCGGATGACACTTTACCATAAATAGAATTTTGATACTTTTAGAAAATCACAATATTTTACCCCGTGAACCAGAATATTGTGTAAATGATGACAAGCAGACATCGGAGCCAGCTGGACAAATCACCGCGGGTCCTGTACAAGTAGGGCCGGTGTCATTACCACATTGGATGCAATTCAGACAATGACCTGCAGGGGGGGGATAAAATCAAACATTTCATTACAACCATGATGTCACATTACAATATTTCATTACAACGTATAGATTATCTGGGGTGGGTAAGGTGAGAATTACAAAAGGTACGGAAAAGACGTGAGATAAAGTGTTTTTGCTGTGCTTTTTTATTCCTCTGTGTTTTTCTGCAACGTGTTTAGTTGTGTTTTCACCGTGTGTAGCCTCAGCCTGAGACAAGGGGCATTTCGGTCAATTTTAGCTGCTGAAGTATTTTCCATATATATATATATATATATATATATATATATATATATATATATATTTAATTAAAAAAAAACTGAAAAAAATCTATGAAAAAAAAACACTGAAAAAGAAACAATGTTTTTTTTGCACATCATTTTTTAGCTACATTTTGATAAATAGAGACTTAGCCTAAAGCTGAGGCCCCACATTGCGGAAAACCTGTTTTGCTTTTTTTGTTGCAGTTTTTTGAGGCAAACCCAGGTGTGGATTGAGCAAAAGACAGAAATCTAAGTCTTCCCTTTGTATTTCCCATTCTTCTTGTGGCCACTCCTGGGTTTGGCTAAAAAAAAGCACAGCAAAAACAAATAAAGCGGAGTTTCTGAAACGTGGGGCTTCAGCCTAAGGGGGAATTCATGGGATGTAATACAGCGCTGATTCTAAACTGGTGGTGGAGGTGCAAAACAGGATCCTATTAACACATTGAAGTCAATGGGATTCTGTTTTGCAGCGCTGATTCTGACACCAGTTTACGTGTCAGAATCAACGCCGTGTTACATCGTGTGAATGCCCCCTAAGGCCGGGTTCACATGGGAGATTTTTAGACCACCTCAGAATCCGGTCTAAAAAATGGCTAGCCGCAACTAGATGCCGGTGCAGTGCATACAGTGCGGCAGCATCCAGTTCTGGCACTCCGCTCCGGATTAGGCCTAATCGGGAAGGAATGTCTCGAGACAGACGTCCGTGGCTGAATCAGCCTGAAGAAAGGGTATGTCACTTCTTTTTACCACGAGCGGGAACAAACTGCTCACGGAAGAAGGAAATGGCTGGCTCCAAATGAAGTGAATGGGAGGTGGGTTTTTGACCCAGATTTTGACGTGGATTCCGCGTCAAAATCCAAAACAGAAAACTGTGTTAACCTGGCCTAAAGGGGTTTACTGATGATAGCAAACTAATTAATCCTATGGTTACTGGGTTTAGGTAGGAGGAGGGAACTATTATATGTATGTAGACCCAGCACAGTCCCGTATTTGCCTCAAAATCCTGACCAAAAACAGAGCTCCCATTGAAATCCTTGGGAGCTGTTCAGGCGTTTTTCCAGGAGGCGACTTGTTCCGGCTCCCGGAAAAAGAGGCGAGATGTTCATTCTTCAGGCCGTTTCACCTTGTGATTCAGCCTGAGAACACACCTCCCCCGGACTAGGACCATTCGTTGGGCCTAATCCGGAGCAGAATGTGCAGCTGGATCCTTTGCAGTGCACCGGCATTCAGTCACGGCGACCCGTCTTTTGGACCGAAACCTGAGACGGCCAAAAAACTCAGTGGAATTAAAAAACAAAACAAAAAACATTTTATTACGTGAGAAACTTTAAATGAAATAAATGTAAAAACTCCTATCGGCCTCAGAATCCCATAAATAGTCCGACAAATAAAAACTCAGCTAAACTAACATGGACTAAGAATCGGCTTCTCATGTTTATCTTTTATTTGGACATCACTGGCCAAAACATGGACATGACGTAGGATCATATAGACAAAATCTAAATCAAATGTTATTACAATAATCACAATGTGTCCCTCAGTCAGAGCTGACTCCAGACATAGACAGTCCTGTGCACCTTACACAATATCATCTCCCCACGTGACCCCCGAATATATGGGGATTGGAAATGGTAAAACATGAGACATCTGTGAAAGTAAAATCCAGAATCTATTTTAGATCTATAGTAAGAACAAACCATAAGGGGAACTTACCAGGGTGAACCAGGGCCAGTAATAGACAAGCAAGTCCAGTGAGGTCCTTCATATTAGCAGCGGGTGTGTAAGAATGTCTGACCAAACTGGAACATGCCGCAGTTATATTGTTGCAGCAGCGGAGCCCTCTGGGTAGCAAATGTGTCGTCGTGTGAATAGTGACTGGGCTGACGTATCTTTTGTTCGCTGTATTTGATGAGCACGGAACAGGTTTAGGCAGGAGTTTAGCAAAAATAATAAAAAAAACCAACATGTATCTATATTTATATTTCTCTGTTGACCCTGTAAGGTGCGGCCAATGCCTTTCCTTCATCTTTTTGACATCATGTACTTATTTTCTTGCTGTCTATACTGTATATGTACTAAAGGGATCCTATACAAAAGCCAAGATCACAAAATACCTACAGCACAGTGTAGGGAATAAGTATCTGATCCCCACAGCAGTCAGAGTTTTTTTTTTGCAGTTGATGATGAGGTTTGCGCACATGTCAGACATGTCAGGAGGAATTTTGCTCCACTCCTCTTTGCAGATCATCTCCAAATCATTAAGATTTTGAGGCTGTTGCTTGGAAATTCAGAAACATTACCTTTTGGGGCTGTTTCTCTTCTATGGGCACAGGACTACATCATCAATGGGAGAATGGATGGGGCCATGTACCGTAACATCCTGAGTGACAACCTACTTCCCTCACCAGGACAATAAAAATGGGTCGTGGCTGGGTCTTCCAGCAGGACAATGACCCAAAACCTACAGCCAAGGCTCAAAAAGAAGCCTACAAAGGTCTTGGAGTGGCCCAGCCAGTGTTCAGTCCGTAACCCCATAGAAAACTTATGGAGGGAGCTGAAGCTCCGAGTTGCCAAACGACAGCTTTGAACTCTTAATGATTTAGAGATGATCTGCAAAGAGGAGCGGACCCAAAATATAAAAAGGTGATGAGCGAGTAGGTATTCGATCAAATACTACGGTATTCTAAATACTCGTACTCGATCAAATACTACTCGCTATTCGAATGTAAAAGTTTGATGCAGAACCAGCATTGATTGGCCGAATGCTATACAGTCGGCCAATCAACGCTGGTTCTTCTCCTGCCTTTAGAAGTCTTCACCGTGCAGCTTCCCCGCGGCGTCTTCCGGCTCTGAATTCACTCTGCCAGGCATCGGGCCTGGGTAGAGCTGACTGCGCATGTCTGTTTGTAGTGCGGGCATGCGCAGTCATGCCTGGCAGAGTGAATTCAGAGCTGGAAGATGCCGCGGGGACGCTGCAAGGAGAAGACTTCTTGGAGGATCCAGCCCGACCCTCACTCGTGGACTTGGTAAGTATAATTTGATCGAATGTTGCCTACCCCTGAAACGAGCATTTTCCCTCCATAGAGTATAATAGGATTCGATATTCAATTCGAGTAGTGGAATATTGAGGGGCTACTCGAAACGAATATCGAACCTCGAACATTTTACTGTTCGCTCATCTCTATTACACAATAAAATATGGGATACATTTAAGAAGGTGAAAGTTAGAACACAGAACACATAGAAGACATAGCAAAAGTTGTAAGTTACAGAGAAGAGAATAGAATGCATATGAAGAATGAGAAAGTTACACAATGGAACTTAGAAGACTTATCACAAGGTAAAAGTTCTCAACAGCGGTCACTTACTGAACCTGTCCCATCTACGTCTGTCTATTCTATTCTAGCATTACTAATCTGCCTGTGTATAATTACTGCTTGAGTCTCTAAGGCTAGATTCACAGGACAGTGGTGCAAAATGGCAGTGGAAAACATCAATATTTCACGCCCATCTTGCACCCAAGGGACACCTGTTTTCATGTATCCGTCATATATTTCAGTGTATGGAGGAATCCATAAAATGAGGAAAAAGGACATGACCTGTATTTTGATGATCTGT
The DNA here is from genome assembly GCF_031893055.1 of Leptodactylus fuscus. NCBI lineage: Eukaryota > Metazoa > Chordata > Amphibia > Anura > Leptodactylidae > Leptodactylus > Leptodactylus fuscus. The sequence continues at coordinate 181,048,026 of NC_134270.1, read as the reverse complement.
GACCTATAGCCTAAGCTATAGCAGTGTAATGGAATGGCTAGAGGAGCAATTCCCCAGTAGCCGCTAGTGGACCCTGGGGGGGACAGGAACGGCAAGACAATGAGTCCTAAGATGAGCCCCCCCATCCCTGCCTACTTGCCTGAACTGTCCTAGGCAACAGACGACAACTGGGGGGGCAAAACCCTTCCTAGATATACTGTATGTGATGACACAGAACGCAGACAAAACAAACAATACAGAAGAGGAGTCAGCGAGACAAGAGTCAAAGCCAGATAGATAAAGCAGTACAAGACCGTCATCCAAAAGAGTAGTCGCAAGGGGAGCCAAAGGTCAGTGGTCAGTAATACATTAGTAAGAGAAGTAGGGAGCTAGCAAGGACAAAGTCACATGACAGAGTCACAATCGTGAGAAAACCTGTGTGGGCGGATGGCCTGTATATAGGAAGTCTAGGACGTGACCCGGACTTGATTGGTAGACAGGCTGTCAATCACACAGAGCAAAACAAGGTGCAGCAGATGGGTGTGGTGGAGCGTAAATTAAGGAGGGGAGGAAATAGAGCAATTTACACACAGAGCAACAAATAAACTCTAAGCAAAGAATCAAACTGAACACATCTCCAGTGCCGCAGTGTGCGAACAGAGGGGGGCACGGAGACCCAGACAGGCAGAGACGTTACAGTAACCCCCCCTCCCCCTAATATGAGGGGCCACCAGACAAACCAGTTTTAGAGGAATTCAGAATTTTCTCTGCCTTGTATTCTAGATCTCCCTGAATAACAAAAGGTGTTTGAGGACCAGGTGAAAGTTCTTTTATTCACCTGACGTTTCTGATATTTTCGGGTTTTAAGACTCCTTAACATAACACTATGGAACAGAGTTTATTGTCCTTGTTCATCAGATGTTATTTCCTAACGATGCATAGGTCGGCATTACAGAAAATACTAATTATTATTAATCAACTTTGTTTTTTTTTTTGTTTTTTTTTATGTAGATTGTGAGCCCCACATAGAGCTCACAATGTACATTTTTCCCTATCAGTATGTCTTTTTTGGAATATGGGATGGAAATCCATGCAAACACGGGGAGGACATACAAACTCCTTGCAGATAGTTTTATGCCCTTGGCGGGATTTGAACACCAGGACTCCAGTGCTGCAAGGCTGCAGTGCTAACCACTGAGCCACCGTGTGGCCCCTAATCAACTTTGTTTTTATGAGCAGGGCATCAAAAAGAATAAAAATGTCTGATATTAGTAAAAATAGCGACAATATTCAGCCGTCCAGCTTCATGTACAATAACAAAGTGTCACAGAAAACTAATGTCATTATACAGGAATATAAGAGCTGAGATATTCAACTTAAAAGTGTGTTTTCTAGATTTACAATTATACTCGGTCACTTTCTAGAACAAGTCCCCAATGTAATCTCCCATCATGTTTTCATTGTACTGTCCTTCGTAGCGATGTTCAAAATCCAGCATGCCTTGATGAAAGCGTTCTCCTTGAAACTCAGTGAATGCCCCCATATTCTCCTTAACCCCTTCCCGACATGCGCCGTAATAGTACGGCGCGTGTCGGGTCTGTAACTATGGCGACCGCCTGGGAGCCGGGCGGCCGTCATAGCCGCCGGGTGTCTACTGCTTTAAGCAGTAGACAACCGGCTCTAATGCCTCCGATCGGTCCCCGGACCGATCGGAGGCATTAACCCCTCCGGCGCTGCTGTCAAAGGCGCCGGAGGCAAATACTTTCGCTACCCTCCAATAAAAGATGGAATCTGGCTCAGTGCAAACAAATTTTACTTGATGTTGCTCAGGTAGAGACCCCGAAGTTTGTTAGAGATTGGGAAAAAGATCTTGAGATTCAATTCACGGAGGAGGAGGTGTCTCATATTTCGAAGCACCCCCATGGGTTTTCCAAGTGCGTCAAGCTACAGGAACTACACTTCAAAGTTCTCTCTAGGTGGTACAGAACCCCAATATGGCTACATGATCGTGGGCTCTCTGACACGGATTTATGCTGGAGATGTAAAACTGAAAAAGGCTCCATGTTACACATCTGGTGGAGCTGTCCAATCATTAGGGATTATTGGGATCAGATCCAATCGGCTATTCAGAGGGTTACAGGCTCTCCTATTGATCTAACTCCAGCAATTGTTTTATTATCCACCCCCTCAAACGATTTCAGGCACCACCGGAGGAATCTCCAGACACATCTGATCGAACTGGCCAAGTCTTTGATACCCTATTATTGGTTAAATCCATCTGCCCCTCCGATCTCACACTGGAATGAGAAGGTCTCACAAGTTGCTCGTTTCGAGGAACTTTTAAGTTGGTCCACAGGTACACATGAGAATTTCCTGAAAACCTGGAAACCGTGGTTCTTGGACCAAAATACGTCTATACACACAGATTGATATTTGTAACTTCCTAGTACTCGTTCTGTAGAGCCAGCCTATGAATATCTACACCTATGATTGTATTCTTCTACTGTCTGACTGGATGGGAATACCGTCTCCCTGCCTCTTCCCTTTCTTTCCGCCTTCCCTGATTTCCTCATCCTACCCACTCCAATGTACCTGTTCCCCCCCTCTCCCCCCCTCCCTATTTACCTTTTTTTTGGTGGTTTAATCCCACTTACTCTTAAAATGTAATAATTTTATATGTCATTGGACAGTTTATTTCCTTTACTGCCATATTCGGCATAATGTGACACTGGGGCCGCCTGGACGATGGGCCCCTATTTACCTGTTGTCTTTGTCATCAAGATGTTATTTGTAATTGCTCTTTTCAATTTTTCAATTGTTTGGATGTATGATTATAACGGATGCTCTTTTCACCTTTGTACTTTTAATGTTTCAAACTTTTCAATAAAATGAGAATTTAAAACAAACAAAGGCGCCGGAGGCGCCATTTTCCCGGTGGCGCATGGGCGCCGCCATTTTGGCAAGGATCGCCGGCTCCTGGAGCATGCTCCAGGGCCGACGTCATGTTGCAGTGACAGCCGGGAGCCTTGTTAAAGGCTCCCAGCCGGTCTGCAAATTCTCTCTTTTGCAGGCTGGTGTATACAGCTGCAAAAGAGATGATGCTTTTTTGCAATGCATTGCAAAGCATTAGCATTGTAATGCATTGCATTAGTAATCAGACCCCCTGGGGTTCAACACCCCTAGGGGGTCTAATAAATGCAAAAAAAAAAAAAAAAAAAAAAAAAGTAAAAAAAATATAAAAAAAATAAAAAGTATTAAAAGTTCAAATCACCCCCCTTTCCCTAGAACAAATATAAAAGTAGTTAAAAACTGTGAAACATATACATGATAGGTATCCCTGCGTCCGAAATCTCCCGCTCTACAAATCTATAAAAATATTTTTCCTGTTCGGTAAACGCCGTAGCAGGAAAAATAGTCAAAAGTGCCAAACCGCCGTTTTTTCACTGTTTTAATTCTGATAAAAATTTGAATAAAAAGTGATCAAAGCAATAACATTTCCCGAAAATGGTAGAACTAAAAAGTACACCCGGCCCCGCAAAAAAAGACGCCCTCTGCATCCCCGTACACCTATGTATAAAAAAGTTACGGCCGTCGGAATATGGCGACTTTTAGAAAAAAAAAATTTTAACACCGTTTTGGAATTTTTTTTAGGGGTCAAAATGTAAATAAAACCATATAAATTTGGTATCCCTGGAACCGTACCAAAACACAGAATACAGGGGACATGTCATTTTGGCTGCACAGTGAACGCCGTAAAACCAAAGCCCGTAAGAAAGTCGCAGAAATGCATTTTTTCTTCAAATCCACCCCATTCTGAATTTTTTTCCTGCTTCCCAGTACATTATATAGAATAATTAATGGTGGCATCATGAAGAAAAAATTGTCCCGCAAAAATTAAGACCTCATATGGCTCTGGGAGCGGAGAAATAAAAAAGTTATGGGGTTTAGAAGGAGGGGAGTCAAAAATGAAAAACGAAAATCAAAAAATGCCATCGGCGGGAAGGGGTTAAACTTGTCCAGGTGAGCATCAAGAATATAGACTTTAAGAGACATCCTGCAGCCCATTTCGTGGTACTTGCGCATAAGAGTTGGGATCAGCTCTATATAATTTTCTGCCTTGTGCTTTTCTGTGATTGAGATTGATGAATCTGCTGCAGCACAGGAACACGAGCACATCACTGCACTGATACAGTGTGACAGACAGACAGAGGGACTCCTATCTCTCTCTATTACTGCACTGATACACATCATGTACTACTGACTGGTCTAACAGTGTGACAGACAGACAGAGGGACTCCTATCTCTCTCTATTACTGCACTGATACACATCATGTACTACTGACTGGTCTAAGGCTCTATTCACACAGAGTAACGCCAGGCGTCATTTGTGTGTAATTTGTGTGTCTTTTACGGCCGTCATAAAATGTTTACATAGAGTTCTATAGGAAAAGACGGCCGTCATTTACGGCCGTCATTGTAATGACGGCCGTAAATGACGGCCGTAAATGACGGCTGTCTTTTCCTATAGAACTCTATGTAAACGTTTTATGATGGCCGTAAAAGACACACAAATTACACGCAAATGACGTCTGGCGTTACTCTGTGTGAATAGAGCCTAACAGTGTGACAGACAGACAGAGGGACTCCTATCTCTCTCTATCACTGCACTGATACACATCATGTACTACTGACTGGTCTAACAGTGTGACAGACAGACAGAGGGACTCCTATCTCTCTATCACTGCACTGATACACATCATGTGCTACTGACTGCTCTAACAGTGTGACAGACAGAGGGACTCCTATCTCTCTCTATCACTGCACTGATACACATCATGTACTACTGACTGATCTAACAGTGTGACAGACAGACAGATGGACTCCTATCTCTCTCTATCACTGCACTGATACACATCATGTACTACTGACTGATCTAACAGTGTGACAGACAGACAGAGGGACTCCTATCTCTCTCTATCACTGCACTGATACACATCATGTGCTACTGACTGGTCTAACAGTGTGACAGACAGAGGGACTCCTATCTCTCTCTATCCCTGCACTGATACACATCATGTACTACTGACTTGTATAACAGTGTGACAGACAGACAGAGGGACTCCTATCTCTCTCTATCACTGCACTGATACACATCATGTACTACTGACTGATATAACAGTGTGACAGACAGAGGGACTCCTATCTCTCTCTATCACTGCACTGATACACATCATGTACTACTGACTGGTCTAACAGTGTGACAGACAGACAGAGGGACTCCTATCTCTCTCTATAACTGCACTGATACACATCATGTACTACTGACTGGTCTAACAGTGTGACAGACAGAGGGACTCCTATCTCTCTCTATCACTGCACTGATACACATCATGTACTACTGACTGGTCTAACAGTGTGACAGACAGACAGAGGGACTCCTATCTCTCTCTCTATCACTGCACTGATACACATCATGTGCTACTGACTGGTCTAACAGTGTGACAGACAGAGGGACTCCTATCTCTCTCTATCCCTGCACTGATACACATCATGTACTACTGACTTGTATAACAGTGTGACAGACAGACAGACAGAGGGACTCCTATCTCTCTCTATCACTGCACTGATACACATCATGCGCTACTGACTGGTCTAACAGTGTGACAGACAGACAGACAGACAGACAGAGGGACTCCTATCTCTCTCTATCACTGCACTGATACACATCATGTACTACTGACTGGTCTAACAGTGTGACAGACAGAGGGACTCCTATCTCTCTCTATCACTGCACTGATACACATCATGTACTACTGACTGGTCTAACAGTGTGACAGACAGAGGGACTCCTATCTCTCTCTATCACTGCACTGATACACATCATGTACTACTGACTGCTCTAACAGTGTGACAGACAGAGGGACTCCTATCTCTCTCTATCACTGCACTGATACACATCATGTACTACTGACTGGTCTAACAGTGTGACAGACAGGGACTCCTATCTCTCTCTATCACTGCACTGATACACATCATGTACTACTGACTGGTATAACAGTGTGACAGACAGAGGGACTCCTATCTCTCTCTATCCCTGCACTGATACACATCATGTACTACTGACTGGTCTAACAGTGTGACAGACAGACAGATGGACTCCTATCTCTCTCTATCACTGCACTGATACACATCATGTACTACTGACTGGTATAACAGTGTGACAGACAGAGGGACTCCTATCTCTCTCTATCCCTGCACTGATACACATCATGTACTACTGACTGGTCTAACAGTGTGACAGACAGACAGATGGACTCCTATCTCTCTCTATCACTGCACTGATACACATCATGTGCTACTGACTGGTCTAACAGTGTGACAGACAGACAGAGGGACTCCTATCTCTCTCTATCCCTGCACTGATACACATCATGTACTACTGACTTGTATAACAGTGTGACAGACAGACAGACAGAGGGACTCCAATCTCTCTCTATCACTGCACTGATACACATCATGTACTACTGACTGGTCTAACAGTGTGACAGACAGAGAGACTCCTATCTCTCTCTATCACTGCACTGATACACATCATGTACTACTGACTGGTCTAACAGTGTGACAGACAGACAGAGGGACTGCTATCTCTCTCTATCACTGCACTGATACACATCATGTACTACTGACTGGTCTAACAGTGTGACAGACAGAGGGACTCCTATCTCTCTCTATCCCTGCACTGATACACATCATGTACTACTGACTTGTATAACAGTGTGACAGACAGACAGACAGACAGACAGAGGGACTCCTATCTCTCTCTATCACTGCACTGATACACATCATGTGCTACTGACTGGTCTAACAATGTGGCAGACAGACAGAGGGACTCCTATCTCTCTCTATTACTGCACTGATACACATCATGTACTACAGACAAAGAGAGTAATTCCATTCTTCTTCAGTCCTAACATTACATTTACCCAGAATCCCCCACACTGTATTATCTGAGTATTATTTCCTATCTCTCTCTTTGACCTATCGTCCTTCTCACTTAGTTGTCTCATTGTGTCTGTCTGTCTGTAATCCAGGATGGGGAAGCCTGCCTGATACCTGACGTCATGGGATTCTTCTTCCCTTCCTTTGATTATTTTTGCCATTTTGCACAAGTTATATTACAAAGTTCTGTTTATTTCTAACATCAAATTTTTGGAAGGTCTGGGTCATCGCTGGTTTAATCCAATGCAATTTGCTCATCTCTATATAAGATAGGATAAGTAAGATAAGATAAGATAATCTTTTAATAGTCCCACAGTGGGGAATATATGACCAGTTCAGAGATAAATATACAGAGAGTTTCCAAAACCTTTGTTTATTGTGCAAAATTTTAATTTCCATCCATTCCTTTAGTAAGAAAATAATTCCTAGTCCAGCACTTCTCCCCTGCACAGAACTGTAAGAGGATCGGAAATCTCACAAGACCAAAATAAAAAAAAAAAAAAAGCAGAAATATATAACCAAATACTGACCAAACACTAAACGTAAAGAAGGTTGATACGAATGAAAAAAACAAACAAACATTTTTCTGGAAACAGCGCCTCTCTTATCCATGGGCAGTTTCTGGTATTGCAGTTCATCCTTGAAGGTTGTTGACATGTAATACCAGGCACATCCCAGAGACCAGAGTGGCGCTGTTTAAAAAAATAAATAAACCTTGCCCCGATCCCCCATGTGAGGTTCTATTATAGTTCAAACATAAAATGCGCAATTCTATCAGATACATAGACAGAAAATAACCCCAAGGGATACAAGAGACCCCGAGAACACGGAGCGGTGTCAGCACTATTGAGGGGAGGAAATGTCCACTCAGGGGTTGTAGTGGATGAGGTTTCTGCATTTTTGCATGTTATCCCATTGGATACGTTTGAAGAACAGAGCTTGTCATTAGCGCAGCCCAGTAGGGTATGATCTCCTGTGTAGGAAGAAGAATATATTAGTGATACACATTATTAGGTGATTTGCTGTATACATACCTCCAAACTTTTGAAGGGCAGAAAGAGGGACAAAATGTAGTGCAAATGTAATGACATGCAGTGCTCCACAGCAAATTTAGCTCCGCCCACTTTTATGTTGACTCCGCCCATTCTCATTCATTTTTCATGTGCCCCGACACAGTATAATCCTCCTACAGTCACCCGTAAATTATATGCCCCCCCATCATTCCGCTTGTTTAATATAACTCCTTCATCTCTGCCCCCAGTTTCATGTCTCCCCATCTCTGCCCCCAGTTTCATGACCCCTTATCTCTGTCCCCAGTTTAATGTCACCCTTCCATCTGCCCCCAGTTTCATGTCTCCCCATCTCTTCCCCCAGTTTCATGCCCACCCTTCATCTCTGCCCCCCGGTTTCATGTCCCCCCATCTCTGCCCCCAGTTTCATGTCCCCTTATCTCTGCCCCCAGATTCTGTCCCCACATCTCTGCCCCCAGATTCATGTCCCCACATCTCTGCCCCCAGTTTCATGTCCCCTTATCTCTGCCCCCAGTTTCATGTCCCCCCATCTCTACCCCCAGTTTCATGTCCCCCTCCATATCTGTCCCCAGTTTCATGTCCCCCCATCTCTGCCCCCAGATTCATGTCCTCCTCCATATCTGTCCCCAGTTTCATGTCCCCCCATCTCTGCCCCCAGTTTCATGTCCCCCATCTCTGCCCCCAGATTCATGTCCCCACATCTCTGCCCCCAGTTTCATGTCACCCTTCCATCTGTCCCCAGTTTCATGTCCTCCCCATCTCTGCCCCCAGTTTCATGTCACCCTTCCATCTGCCCCGTTTCATGTCCCCCCATCTCTGCCCCCAGTTTCATGTCCCCCCCATATCTGCCCACAGTTTCATGCCCCCCCTCCATCTCAGTCCCCAGTTTCATGTCCCCCCCATATCTGCCCCCAGTTTCATGCCCCCCTCCATCCCTGTCCCCAGTTTCATGTCCCCCCCCCCATATCTGCCCCCAGTTTCATGCCCCCCCTCCATCCCTGTCCCCAGTTTCATGTCTCCCCTCCATCTCTTCCCCCAGTTTCATGGTCCCCTTCATTATGTTCCCCTCAATGTGTGACACAAAAAAAACACTGATACTCACCTTACAACGCTCCCCCGCCGCTCTCTCCGCAGTCTCACTCACTCACATAGTTGTAGGCACGGTGTGACGTCATCACATCGCTCCTACACATGCCGGAGCACAGCCGTAAAGCAGGAGTTGAGGTGTGACAGCTCCTACTTTAAACGCCTATTTATTCAACTCATCGCCAATGAGTTGAAACCAGGACACACCTCCCGCCGACCGGGACCGCGGGACAGGACACCGAATCCATGAATATCCCGCGGAATTCGGGACGGTTGGGAGGTATGTGTATGTGATAGACGGAAAGCTCCAGATATACAGGCTAAGGTCTCCAATAGAGTTATACTGACGGAGGACGAAAGACATCTTCTACACTCCTCAACTAAGATGGGAGAAGATCTCGCATGAGAATGCTGCTGGAGAGCGATGGAAGCCGGACCTCGTGAAGAGCCGCATCGGGAACTGCGACTGAACATATGAGAGTTCAGAGGTAGTGGCGCTTGCAGTGGAGGACATCCCGTATCAACTGCAGCTATTTCAGCCGGAAAGGTCTATGGCCTGGGTCGGTAAGCCTGAGCACAGGTCCACTGGTTGACAACATGCACGCAACAGTTAGCTTTGGTGCCAAAGTTCAGGATTAGAGTGTTTGCACTTTCTATTCACAATCAGTTCGGCCTGTTGCCATTAGTTAAAGACATCTTCAGGTAATTGTTATTTGTATTGAGGACTCTGGAATTCTTCACATATTGCAACCTAACCTCGGAGGATCCTGTGCATCTCTGAGATATTACCAAGTCCATCAAATTGTCTGTTTCCACTTGCTCAGGACTGGATATTGATATTCACTAGGGGTGATCAGGGAGATCAGTCCCCCAACCGGTCACGACTTACATAATGATCTGGTCACCTGGAATAGTAACGTCTATAACAAGCAGTATTCTTCTTTCTCACCATGACGCACAATGTCAGGAGGATTTGCAGAAATGGTGCGATCTGCTTGTACTGTCATGTCCCATATCATGGCGGCTTCAGCCATATCACGTCAGGCTTGTACCATTTGTCAGACACTTGACCACTTGTTCCTTGTAGACCGACCAGTGCAGATAGCTGACTATTTATGTTGTGTCTATTCATACATCGCGCAGCCAGAAACAATATGGCTGACGGTCTCATCAGGCAGCAGAATGACAAGGTGCAGCCCTGCCAGATGATACTGAGAATCCAATCCTATAATAGAGGACACAGAGGATATTCCTACTCCCCTGACTTACAGGGTTCTTGTCATTACCTTGGGTATAATTGAAGCATTTGGTCTGATCTCCTTTACATTGGTGAATGTTTACAGTATTGTTTCCATAAGTAACTGATGTAAGACACTGGAATCCATTCTCTGCAACTGCAAATAAAGAGATAAAATAGATAATTATAATAAGTAACACAGAAATCTCCCCGGATTGCTTATACCTACAATACATTTGGTCTATAGAGGGCTTGAAGGGCTGATTGTAGCCAAATACCCCGCACCATGTATTATAGAGAACCTCTCACCACCTCCACCAACCCCAACTCTTTACATTTCTTAGTAGACGCTGCACCACCGATACTGGCAGAGGTAGAATGGGAACAGGGGAGGGGGGGGAATGCCAAATGGGTTGGAATCAGTGAAGCAGCGACTATTAATGATTGCAGAGAGTTGGAGGAGGTTGTGCAATCTCTAAAGGGATTGTATGATTCTGACAATAGGTTTTTTCACTGATCACAGCGGGTTTCTAGCAAAGTCACAAGATTTACATTGAACTATAGATGTCGGAGGTGTCCTGTTCACACAAAAGATGCTGAGCTCGCACATACTCAGAGCTATTGCCACATGTTGCACCATTAGCTTTAGGAACCAGCTTCTGAATCTCCAAAATGGACACAACTCTGGTTTCCAACTTGATTCCAACAAGGCGCAGGAAGATTCTTATTATAAAGAGTTTTCCCACCTCAGTGTGACAGAGAACCTCACGCTATAGCGTGTGTAGAGTGTACGATGGGAGTGTGCAGAATACACAGCACAACCTCTGGAGGAATCCCCGCATCCGTTCTCCTCCAGAACCCCTTCCATTCCCTGATAGAATAAGAAGGGGCTCAGCAGAGCAGTGTAATGTCGCGGTACTGCTCGTCCCATTCCCTTTAATAGTCCTTGCAGACCGAGATGGTATGGACATTTGCATATAAGGTAAAGAGAGTGTTTCTATTTCACCATAGCCAGCACACATAAGGGTCTATTAATGCTTCACCTTGTGGATGTTTTGTGAACTACACCTGCCTATACTTGCCATTGTAATTTGAGTTGTCACTGTAAAGGAGTGTCCAGTATGATCAGGTGACCTTCAGGACCTAGCAAGCTCCCTTGACTGGCCTGGAGGAGGAGGAATTACAGCCCCCTCTAGGGGGGTTGGGGAACTTTTGTCTTGGTTCCTTTGTGTGGAGCTAGCTGTAGACACAGACATGTGGAGCTGAAAATAGCAGCCAAGTCTGAGAGCACTTCCAACAGAGATGGCTTTTCCTCTGTACTCAAGATTCTCTTTAGAGAGTGTTTTCCTCTGATGCTCCAAGCCTACAAGCACTAAAGTTTACGGACCTGCTTATCCATACTTCTGGGAACCTCACATGTATCTCTCTATTCAAGTAAGTCTTTGAGACAAATCTATATTTAAGAAGCCCATAGCTAGTCTGGAAGAATTCGAGGGTCTCCAGCTGCTTACACCCCTGTATTTGCTCTTCTACATACATGTACCCAGTTTGTTGAGGACTAACCCCCTGGGTACAGGCCATCTTTACAAGTATATACAAGTTTAACTACCCAAGCAACTACTAATTAAACTATCCAAAGCATTCCTTCTCCAAACTCTATCACCTGCTCAATTGGACACTACCTACAAAAATTGCTGTATTGTATGTGAAGAATTACTCGATATGTACATTTGTATTACCTTGTCCTGCTAGTAAAAGAGCAACGACTACCCCGAGACCTGGTTGTCTGCTGTCATTGTCAGATATCACGTGGGGGTGGGTAGTCGGGGACATCAAAAAGGAGATTTTGTGCACATTTGGGACTCAGGGACCCCCTGAAATCCGGACACATCTGATATATTACCCGTGATACCAGCCCTGGCCCTCCTGAGTGTTATAGCAGCACAATGCAATAATACAGGATTGCAGTGCAAAAGTAACAGGCAATGCACAAAACATAACACCATATCATTGTACAATACAGAAAACCAACCCATACAAACCTGTCCATAGAGGGATCTCCTATATCCATGTATAATCCTCTACTAAAGGCAGTGAGAACCTCTCAAGTACCAAAATGTCATTCAGAACATTTGTCACCTTGTAAGCATAGACTATATAAAACCAATCCACCTACAGTCCGGCACTGGTGCGGTGCAGTAATCCCCCCCGCAGCAGCTGGTGAAGGCATCCAACATAAAATAAGTGTAGCTATAACCACACTCTCTGGACCGGCCACAGTCTGCGTAAATGCTGGTGATTCTGGCACCTAAAATAAAAAATGGTAACAATAAAGTTTAAAAGAACATTGATATTTAAAACACAAAAAATAAAAATAAAAACAGTTTTTAACCCCTTAATGACGGAGCCAATTTTCATATTTATTTATGTTTTTTCCTCTCCACCTTCCAAAAGCCATTATTTATTTATTTTTTTTTTTTTTTTTTTTTTTTTCCTGTCCACAAAGTCACATGACGCTAGATGTTTTTGGGACAAATTGTACTTGGCCCCATTAAATATCCAGTACAATGTCCTGGGAAGCTGGAGGAAAAAAAAAATCAGAGTGAGGTGGAATTAGAAAAAAAAATTCATATGGGTTTAATTTTTATGGAGTTCCCCTCATTAGGCTCTGGGCTGTCATGGCAAACTATGGGCTAGTTCACATGGAGTTTTTTGGCAGCAGAATTTGATGCCGAATCCGCCTCAAAAATCCGCTGCCAAATATGGCTCCTATTGACCTCAATGGCAGCTGCTCGCTTCTTTTTTCCGCTGGTGATTTTTTACCGCTAGTGAAAAAAGAAGCAATGTGACCTGTCTTGCCATGGATTCCGCACCTGACTCAGCCACGGCGTCCCCAAGCGTGAGACTCGCTCCCAGCTAGGCCCATTCATTCGGGCCTAATCCAGAGCGGAAAGCCGCGTTGCAATGCCGATGCCCTATGGCAGTGATGGGGAACCTTTTAGAGACCGAGTGCCCAAACTGAAACCCAAAATTCATTAATTTATCACAAAGTGCCAACATGGCAATGTAACCTTAATAATGTGCGGATCCACCTGCAAAATATGGTCATAAAAATGGGGCTTTATAGAGCTTTCTACTCCAATGTGACCCTCACACAGTATAATCTGCTCCACAGTGACCCCCACACAGTATAATCTGCTGCACAGTGGTCTCCACATAGTAAAATCTGCTCCATAGTGGTCCCCACACAGTATAATCTCCTGCACAGTGGTCCCCACACAGTATAATCTGCTGCACAGTGAACCCCACACAGTATAATCTGCTCCACAGTGGTCCCCACACAGTATAATCTGCTGCAAAGTGGCCACTGCACAGTACAATCTGATCCACAGCGGTCCCCACACAGTATAATCTGTTCCACAGTGTCCCCCACACAGTATAATCTGCTGCACAGTGGCCCCCACACAGTACACTCTGTTGCACAGTGACCCCACACAGTATAATCTGCTCCACAGTGGTCCCCACACAGTATAATCTGCTGCAAAGTGGCCTCCACACAGTATAATCTGCTGCACAGTGGTCCCTACACAGTATAATCTGCTCCTCAGTGGCCCCCACACAGTACAATCTGCTGCACAGTGGTCCCCACACAGTATAATCTGCTCCACAGTGGTCCCCACCCAGTACAATCTGCTGCACAGTGGTCCCCACACAGTACAATCTGCTGCACAGTGGTCCCCACACAGAATAATCTGCTGCAAAGTGGCCACCGCACAGTACAATCTGATCCACAGCGGTCCCCACACAGTATAATCTGCTCCACAGTGGTCCACACACAGTATAATCTGCTGCACAGGGGCCCCCACACAGTACAGTCTGCTCCACAGTGGCCACCACACAGTACACTCTGCTGCACAGTGACCCCCACACAGTATAATCTGCTGAACAGTGAACTCTCACAGCATAATCTGCTTCAAAGTGGCCACCACACAGTGTAATATGCTGCACAGTGGTCCTCACACAGTATAATCTGCTGCACAGTGGCCTCCACACAGTATTATCTGCTGCACAGTGGCCTCCACACAGTATAATCTGCTGCACAGTGGCCTCCACACAGTGTAATCTCCTGCAAAGTGGCCACCACACAGTACAATCTGCTGCACAGTGGTCCTCACACAGTATAATCTGCTGCACAGTGGCCTCCACACAGTATAATCTGCTGCACAGTGGTCCCCACACAGTATAATCTGCTGCACAGTGGCCTCCACACAGTATACTCTGCAGCAGAGTGGTCCCCACACAGTATAATCTGCTCCTCAGTGGCCCCCACACAGTATAATCTGCTGCAAAGTGGCCTCCACACAGTATAATCTGCTGCACAGTGCTCCCCACACAGTATAATCTGCTGCACAGTGGCCTCCACACAGTATAATCTGCTGCACAGTGGTCCCCACACAGTATAATCTGCTCCTCAGTGGCCCCCACACAGTACAATCTGCTCCACAGTGGCCTCCACACAGTGTAATCTGCTGCACAGTGGTCCGCACACAGTATAATCTGCTGCACAGTGGTCCCCACACAGTATAATCTGCTGCACAGTGGCCTCTACACAGTATAATCTGCTGCACAGTGGTCCCCACACAGTATAATCTGCTCCTCAGTGGCCCCCACACAGTACAGTCTGCTCCACAGTGGCCTCCACACAGTGTAATCTGCTGCACAGTGGTCCGCACACAGTACAATTTGCTGCACAGTGGTCCCCACACAGTATAATCTGCAGCAGAGTGGTCCCCACACACAGTATAATCTGTTCCCCAGTGGCCCCCACACAGTTCAATCTGCTCCACAGTGGCCTCCCCACAGTGTGATCTGCTGCACAGTGACCCCCACACAGTATAATCTGCTCCTCAGTGGCCCCCACACAGTACAATCTGCTCCACAGTGGCCTCCACACAGTGTAATCTGCTGCACAGTGGTCCGCACACAGTATAATCTGCTGCACAGTGGTCCCCACACAGTATAATCTGCTGCACAGTGGCCTCTACACAGTATAATCTGCTGCACAGTGGTCCCCACACAGTATAATCTGCTCCTCAGTGGCCCCCACACAGTACAGTCTGCTCCACAGTGGCCTCCACACAGTGTAATCTGCTGCACAGTGGTCCGCACACAGTACAATTTGCTGCACAGTGGTCCCCACACAGTATAATCTGCAGCAGAGTGGTCCCCACACACAGTATAATCTGTTCCCCAGTGGCCCCCACACAGTTCAATCTGCTCCACAGTGGCCTCCACACAGTGTGATCTGCTGCACAGTGGTCCCAACACAGTATTATTTGCTCCATGGTGGCCCCCACACAGTATAATCTGTTCTACGGATGGGTGCACAAATAGAGAGCTCTGAGTGCCACCTCTGGCACCCGTGCCATAGGTTCGGCATCATGGTCCTATGGTTTCTGCGCACTTTAGATTCCACAGGGTCATTTATCAGCAGCATCTAAAGTGTTAACCGCTGCTATAGGAGTCGGCACCGATCGCAACTGTCAGTAGCAGGTGCTGGCTGTAATATTTTATAGGTGGAGGCCCAAGGAAGGTGTCAGGGTAAGTTCATACTGGGTTTTTTGGTCCAGAACCTGAGACGTCCTCCCAAATGATCCCGATCAGCCCCTGATTACCAGGATGACGTGTTACCATAAATATAACATGGAGACTTTTAGAAAATGGAGAGAAAACCACAATAATTTACCTGATGAAACAGAATATTGAGTAAATTTTGACAAACAGACATCGGAGCCAGCAGGACAGGTCAGCACGGGACCCGTACAAGTAGGGCCGCTGTAATTGTAACATTGGATGCAATTCAGACATTGACCTGCAGGAGGAGACAAAGATACATTTCATTACCTCCATGACATCACATGACTGAGACCATTCCTATAGGACTTGTATTTATTACGACCTCTAAGACTAAGGTCACACTTTACACAAACAGTTTTGTCCCTTGAAGAAATGCGACATAAAAATCTCCTGTAATAAGAGCAGCAAAATAAAATAGATTTTGTACAATCTTTAGGCGCCATTCAGCAGCGTAACTAGAAATGGCGGGGCCCTGTGGAGAACTTTTAACATGCCCCCCCCCCCCAACTGCCACCGACGCCGAAGACCTCGACCAACCCCCTCCTCCGCATTTCTGCGCACTCTATTATGTCCCATAGTGGCCCCTGCACACAGTATTATGCCCCATAGTGGCCCCTGCACACAGTATTATGCCCCATAGTGGCCCCTGCACACAGTATTATGCCCCATAGTGGCCCCTGCACACAGTATTATGCCCCAAAGTGGCCCCTGCACACAGTATTATCCCCCATAGTGGCCCCTGCACACAGTATTATGCTCCATAGTGGCCCCTGCACACAGTATTATACCCCATAGTGGCCCCTGCACACAGTATTATACACCATAGTGGCCCCTGTACACAGTATTATGCCCCAAAGTGGCCCCTGCACACAGTATTATGCCCCATAGTGGCCCCTGCACACAGTATTATCCCCCATAGTGGCCCCTGCACACAGTATTATGCCCCATAGTGGCCCCTGCACACAGTATTATGCCCCATAGTGGCCCCTGCACACAGTATTATGCCCCATAGTGGCCCCTGCACACAGTAGTATGCCCCATAGTGGCCCCTGCACACAGTATTATCCCCCATAGTGGTCCCTGCACACAGTATTATGCCCCATAGTGGTCCCTGCACACAGTATTATCCCCATAGTGGCCCCTGCATACAGTATTATCCCCCATAGTGGCCCCTGCACACAGTATTATGCCCCATAGTGGCCCCTGCACACAGTATTATGTCCCATAGTGGCCCCTGCACACAGTATTATGTCCCATAGTGACCCCTGCACACAGTATTATGTCCCATAGTGGCCCCTGCACACAGTATTATCCCCCATAGTGACCCCTGCACACAGTATTATCCCCCATAGTGGTCCCTGCACACAGTATTATGCCCCATAGTGGTCCCTGCACACAGTATTATCCCCATAGTGGCCCCTGCACACAGTATTATGTCCCATAGTGTCCTCTGCACACAGTATTATCCCCCATAGTGGTCCCTGCACACAGTATTATGTCCCATAGTGGCCCCTGCACACAGTATTATGCCCCATAGTGGCCCCTGTACACAGTATTATGTCCCATAGTGTCCCCTGCACACAGTATTATCCCCCATAGTGACCCCTGCACACAGTATTATCCCCATAGTGGCCCCTGCACACAGTATTATGTCCCATAGTGGCCCCTGCACACAGTATTATCCCCCATAGTGGCCCCTGCACACAGTATTATGTCCCATAGTGGCCCCTGCACACAGTATTATGTCCCATAGTGGCCCCTGCACACAGTATTATCCCCCATAGTGACCCCTGCACACAGTATTATTCCCCATAATGGCCCCTGCACACATTATTATGTCCCATAGTGGCCCCTGCACACAGTATTATTCCCCATAATGGCCCCTGCACACATTATTATGTCCCATAGTGACCACTGCACACATTATTATACCCATACCTCCCAACCGTCCCAATTTCCGCGGGACATTCACGATTTGGGTGACATGTCCCGCAGTCCCGGTTGGAGGGAGGTATGTCCCGTTTCAACTCAGATCTGCGTCCAGAGGAAGCAGATCTGACTTGAACACATATGCGGCTGAAGCAAGGAGCTGACACAGGTCAGCTCCTCGCTTTGCCGCTGCGCACCTCTCTCGCTGACACATATGCGGCGAAGCGAGGAGCTGACCTGTGTCAGCTCCTCGCTTCGCCGCTGCCGCCGGCTACTGGCTTGTAGACGCGATGTGATGATCGTGTCTACAAGCCAGTAGCTGGCGGCAGCAGCGAAGCGAGGAGCTGACACAGGTCAGCTCCTCGCTTCAGCCGCATATGTGTGAGCGAGAGAGGCGCGCAGAGAGCTGCGAGGGAGCGGAGGAGAAGGTAAGTGTAATGTGGAGGTGGAACGTGAAACTGGGGGCAGATGAAGGAGAGGACGGCATGACACTGGGGGCAGAGATGGAGAGGACATGAATCTGTGGGCAGAGATGGGGGACATGAATCTGGGGGCAGAGATGGAGGGTACATGAAACTGGGGGCAGAGATGGAAAGGACATGAATCTGGGGGCAGAGATGGGGGATTTGAATCTGGGGGCAGAGATGGAGGGGACCTGAATCTGTGGGCAGAGATGGAGGTGACATGAAACTGGGGGAAGAGATGGAGAGGACATGAAACTGGGGGCAGAGATGGGGGGACATGAAACTGGGGGCAGAGATGGGGGGACATGAATCTGGGGGCAGAGATGGAGGGGGGACATGAATCTGTCGGCAGAGATGTGGGGACATGAATCTGGGGGCAGAGATGGGGGGATTTGAATCTGGGGGCAGAGATGGGGGGACATGAATCTGGGGGCAGAGATGGAGGGGACCTGAATCTGTGGGCAGAGATGGAGGGGACATGAAACTGGGGGCAGAGATGGAGAGGACATGAATCTGGGGGCAGAGATGGGGGGACATGAATCTGGGGGCAGAGATGGGGGACATGAATCTGGGGGCAGAGATGGAGGGGGGACATGAATCTGTGGGCAGAGATGGAGGGGACATGAAACGGGGCAGAGATGGAGAGGACATGAATCTGGGGGAGAGATGGAGGGGGGACATGAAACTGGGGGCAGAGATGGAGGGACATGAAACTGGGGGCAGAGATGTGGGGACATGAAACTGGGGGCAGAGATGGAGAGGACATGAATCTGGGGGCAGAGATGGGGGGACATGAATCTGGGGGCAGAGATGGGGGGACATGAATCTGGGGGGAGATAGGGGGACATGAATCTGTGGGCAGAGATGGAGAGGACATGAATATGGGGGAGAGATGGAGGGGGAACATGAAACTGGGGGCAGATGAAGGGTGTATATGAAACTGGGGGAGAGATAGAGGGGGCATTTCCGCGATGTGGAGCCTCAGTTTAAGGGGGCAGAGAGCGCAGTCCGCTCTGCCCGAAGCCCCTATGGCAGAGCTGACTGGACATGCCTAGTAGTTTGAAGGCAGCGCTGGAAGAAGACGCGGAGAGAAGCCGTTCTGGACAAAGATGGAGGCGGCGCTTGCAGCATTGGCAACGCCCCCAGTGCTGTTTGAGCCCTAAGGCCCGCGCCCAGTGCTGTGAGAGAACTCATTTAAAAAACATAAAACATTTTTAGAACTTACCAGGGTGAACCAGGGCCAGTAATAGACAAGCAAGTCCAGTGAGGTCCTTCATATTAGCAGCTGGTCTGTACGTCTGACCAAACAGGAACGTGCCGCAGTTATATTGTTGTAGCAGCCGAGCCCTCTGGGTAGCCCAAGTGTCTTCACGTGAATGGTGACTGTGCTAAAGTGTCTTTCTTGAGTATAGAACAGGTTTACGTAGGATTTTAGCAAAAATAATAAAAAACAAACCGTCATACCTGTATATTTCTATTTCCTTATTCACCCTAAAGGTGTCCCGCTGCTTCTCCTTCATCTCTCTCAGGCCGAGGTTGCTTTCTGTTGGAGCTGCTCCTGACTGTTCATACTGGTACAGGTTACAATCAACGCTGGTCAATGCATTCCTATGCCGAGATGTAGCAGTGCCGGCACGGCTACATTCCGGCATACTGTGCCTATGGGTTCAGGCTGGATCTAACCCTGGGTCATGTCATCGTGACGTAACCAGCAACTGGTTGCTCGGCCTCTTACCTGTGCTGTGGGGCTGAGTTTACTATTGTCTGTCTATTGACTATATAGTGACAGACTCCATATATGCCCTCATATGGAAGGAAACACACTGTAAGTTACCTTAGGGTTACCTGAATGCAATGCTATGGCTTTTTTTTTTAAATTCGGGCCTCCGTTGCAAAGATATGTTGATTATGGGACATAATACTGTGTGCAGGGGCCACTATGGGGCATAATACTGTGTGCAGGGGCAACTATGGGGGATAATACTGTGTGCAGGGGCCACTATGGGGCATAATACTGTGTACAGGGGCCACTATGGGGTATAATACTGTGTGCAGGGGCCACTATGGGACATAATACTGTGTGCAGGGGCCACTATGGGGCATAATACTGTGTGCAGAGGCCACTATGGGGGATAATACTGTGTGCAGGAGCCACTATGGGACATAATACTGTGTGCAGGGGCCACTATGGGGCATAATACTGTGTGCAGGGGCCACTATGGGGATAATACTGTATGCAGGGGCCACTATGGGACATAATACTGTGTGCAGGGGCCACTATGGGACATTATCCTATGTGGAGGGGCCACTATGGGGTATAATACTGTGTGCAGGGGCCACTATGGGACATAATACTGTGTGCAGGGGCCACTATGGGACATAATACTGTGTGCAGGGGCCACTATGGGACATTATCCTATGTGGAGGGGCCACTATGGGGTATAATACTGTGTGCAGGGGCCACTATGGGGCAAAATACTGTGTACAGGGACCACTATGGGACATAATACTGTGTGCAGGGGCCACTATGGAGCATAATACTGTGTGCAGGGGTCACTATGGGGCATAATACTGTGTGCAGGGACCACTATGGGACATAATACTGTGTGCAGGGGCCACTATGGGACATAATACTGTGTGCAGGGGCCACTATGGGACATAATACTGTGTGCGGGGGCCACTATGGGACATAATACTGTGTGCGGGGGCCACTATGGGACATAATACTGTGTGCGGGGGCCACTATGGGACATAATACTGTGTGCAGGGTCTACTATGGGACATAATACTGTGTGCAGGGTCTACTATGGGGGGATAATACTGTGTGCAGGGGCCACTATGGGGGATAATACTGTGTGCAGGGGCCACTATGGGGGATACTACTGTGTGCAGGGGCCACTATGGGACATAATACTGTGTGCAGGGGTCACTATGGACATAATACTGTGTGCAGGGGGCCACTATGGGGTATAATACTGTGTGCAGGGGTCACTATGGGGGATACTACTGTGTGCAGGGTCACTATGGGACATAATACTGTGTGCAGGGTCACTATGGGACATAATACTGTGTGTAGGGGCCACTATGGGACATAATACTGTGTGCAGGGGTCACTATGGGACATAATACTGTGTGCAGGGGCCACTATGGGGTATAATACTGTGTGCAGGGGCCACTATGGGACATAATACTGTGTGCAGGGGCTACTATGGGATATAATAGTGTGTGCAGGGGCCACTATGGGGCATAATACTGTGTGCAGGGGCCACTATGGTACATAATACTGTGTGCAGGGGCCTCTATGGGGATAATACTGTGTGCAGGGGCCACTATGGGACATAATACTGTGTGCAGGGGCAACTATGGGACATAATACTGTGTGCAGGGGCCACTATGGGACATAATACTGTGTGCAGGGGCCACTATGGGACATAATACTGTGTGCAGGGGCCACTATGAGACATAATACTGTGTGCAGGGGTCAGTATGGGACATAATACTGTGTGCAGGGTTCACTATGGGGTATAATACTGTGTGCAGGGGCCACTATGGGGGATAATACTGTGTGCAGGGGCCACTATGGGGGATAATACTGTGTGCAGGGGCCACTATGGGACATAATACTGTGTGCAGGGGTCAGTATGGGACATAATACTGTGTAGGGGCCACTATGGGACACAATACTGTGTGCAGGGGCCACTATGGGACATAATACTGTGTAGGGGCCACTATGGGACATAATACCGTGTGCAGGGGTCAGTATGGGACATAATACTGTGTAGGGGCCACTATGGGACATAATACTGTGTGCAGGGGCCACTATGGGACATAATACTGTGTGCAGGGGCCACAATGGGACATGATACTGTGTGCAGGGGCCACTATGGGGCATAATACTGTGTGCAGGAGCCACTATGGACATAATACTGTGTGCAGGGGCCACTATGGGACATAATACTGTGTGCAGGGGCCACTATGGGACATAATACTGTGTGCAGGGGCTACTATGGGGGATACTACTGTGTGCAGGGGCCACTATGGGGAATAATACTGTGTGCAGGAGCCACTATGGGACATAATACTGTGTGCGGGGGTCACTATGGGACATAATACTGTGTGCAGGGGCCACTATGGGACATAATACTGTGTGCAGGGGGCCACTATGGGACATTATACTGTGTGCAGGGGCCACTATGGGTATAATACTGTGTGCAGGGGCCACTATGGGACATAATACTGTGTGCGGGGGACACTATGGGACATAATACTGTGTGCAGGAGCAACTATGGGGCATAATACTGTGTGCAGGGGCCACTATGGACATAATACTGTGTGCAGGGGCCACTATGGGGCAAAATACTGTGTACAGGACCACTATGGGACATAATACTGTGTGCAGGGGCCACTATGGAGCATAATACTGTGTGCAGGGGTCACTATGGGGCATAATACTGTGTGCAGGGACCACTATGGGACATAATACTGTGTGCAGGGGCCACTATGGGGGATAATACTGTGTGCAGGGGCCACTATGGGACATAATACTGTGTGCGGGGGGCCACTATGGGACATAATACTGTGTGCAGGGGCCACTATGGGACATAATACTGTGTGCAGGGGCCACTATGGGACATAATACTGTGTGCAGGGGCCACTATGGGACATAATACTGTGTGCAGGGGCCACTATGGGGACATAATACTGTGTGCAGGGGCCACTATGGGGACATAATACTGTGTGCAGGGGTCACTATGGGACATAATACTGTGTCCAGGGGCCACTATGGGGACATAATACTGTGTGCAGGGGTCACTATGGGGGATAACACAGTGTGCAGGGGCCACTATGGGACATAATACTGTGTGCAGGGGCCACTATGGGACATAATACTGTGTGCAGGGGTCACTGTGGGACATAATACTGTGTGCAGGGGCCACTATGGGGTATAATACTGTGTGCAGGGGTCACTATGGGACATAATACTGTGTGCAGGGGCAACTATTGGACATAATACTGTGTGCAGGGGCCACTATGGGACATAATACAGTGTGCAGGGGCCACTATGGGGCATAATACTGTGTGCAGGGGCAACTATGGGGGATAATACTGTGTGCAGGGGCCACTATGGGGCATAATACTGTGTGCAGGGGCCACTATGGGGTATAATACTGTGTGCAGGGGGCCACTATGGGACATAATACTGTGTGCAGGGGCCACTATGGGGCATAATACTGTGTGCAGAGGCCACTATGGGGGATAATACTGTGTGCAGGGGCCACTATGGGGCATAATACTGTGTGCAGGGGCCACTATGGGGGATAATACTGTGTGCAGAGGCCACTATGGGGGATAATACTGTGTGCAGGAGCCACTATGGGACATAATACTGTGTGCAGGGGCCACTATGGGACATAATACTGTGTGCAGGGGCCACTATGGGACATAATACTGTATGCAGGGGCCACTATGGGACATAATACTGTGTGCAGGGGCCACTATGGGACATTATCCTATGTGGAGGGGCCACTATGGGGTATAATACTGTGTGCAGGGGCCACTATGGGACATAATACTGTGTGCAGGGGCCACTATGGGGGATAATACTGTGTGCAGGGGCCACTATGGGGCATAATACTGTGTGCAGGGGCCACTATGGATATAATACTGTGTGCAGGGGCCACTATGGGACATAATACTGTGTGCAGGGGCCACTATGGGACATAATACTGTGTGCAGGGGTCAGTATGGGACATAATACTGTGTAGGGGCCACTATGGGACATAATACTGTGTGCAGGGGCCACTATGGGACATAATACTGTGTGCAGGGGCCACTATGGGACATAATACTGTGTGCAGGGCCACTATGGGGCATAATACTGTGTGCAGGGCCACTATGGGGGATAATACTGTGTGCAGGGGTCACTATGGGGTATAATACTGTGTGCAGGGGCCACTATGGGGCATAATACTGTGTGCAGAGGCCACTATGGGGGATAATACTGTGTGCAGGGGCCACTATGGGACATAATACTGTGTGCAGGGGCCACTATGGGACATAATACTGTGTGCAGGGGCCACTATGGGACATAATACTGTGTGCAGGGGTCAGTATGGGACATAATACTGTGTGCAGGGGTCACTATGGGTATAATACTGTGTGCAGGGGCCACTATGGGACATAATACTGTGTGCAGGGGTCAGTATGGGACATAATACTGTGTAGGGGCCACTATGGGACATAATACTGTGTGCAGGGGCCACTATGGGACATAATACTGTGTAGGGGCCACTATGGGGACATAATACCGTGTGCAGGGGGTCACTATGGGACATAATACTGTGTGCAGGGGCCACTATGGGACATAATACTGTGTGCAGGGGCCACTATGGGGCATAATACTGTGTGCAGGGGCCACTATGGGGCATAATACTGTGTGCAGGAGTCACTATGGGACATAATACTGTGTGCAGGGGCCACTATGGGAATAATACTGTGTGCAGGGGTCACTATGGGGCATAATACTGTGTACAGGAGTCACTATGGGGCATAATACTGTGTGCAGAGGCCACTATGGGGGATAATACTGTGTGCAGGGGCCACTATGGGACATAATACTGTGTGCAGGGGCCACTATGGGAATAATACTGTGTGCAGGGGCCACTATGGGGGATAATACTGTGTGCAGGGGTCACTATGGGACATAATACTGTGTGCAGGGGTCACTATGGGACATAATACTGGGTGCAGGAGCCACTATGGGTCATAATACTGTGTGCAGGGGCCACTATGGGTCATAATACTGTGTGCAGGGGCCACTATGGGACATAATACTGTGTGCAGGGGTCACTATGGGACATAATACTGTGTGCAGGGGCCACTATGGGACATAATACTGTGTGCAGGGGCAACTATGGGACATAATACTGTGTGCAGGGGCTACTATGGGACATAATACTGTGTGCAGGGGCCACTATGGGACATAATACTGTGTGCAGGGGCAACTATGGGACATAATACTGTGTGCAGGGGCCACTATGGGGTATAATACTGTGTGCAGGGGCCACTATGGGGTATAATACTGTGTGCAGGGGCCACTATGGGGTATAATACTGTGTGCAGGGGTCACTATGGGACATAATACTGTGTGCAGGGGCCACTATGGGACATAATACTGTGTGCAGGGGCCACTATGGGGTATAATACTGTGTGCAGGGGCCACTATGGGGTATAATACTGTGTGCAGGGGCCACTATGGGACATAATACTGTGTGCAGGGGCAACTATGGGACATAATACTGTGTGCAGGGGCTACTATGGGACATAATACTGTGTACAGGGACCACTATGGGACATAATACTGTGTGCAGGGGCCACTATGGGACATAATACTGTGTGCAGGGGCAACTATGGGACATAATACTGTGTGCAGGGGCTACTATGGGACATAATACTGTGTACAGGGACCACTATGGGACATAATACTGTGTGCAGGGGCTACTATGGGACATAATACTGTGTACAGGGACCACTATGGGACATAATACTGTGTGCAGGGGCCACTATGGGGTATAATACTGTGTGCAGGGGCCACTATGGGACATAATACTGTGTGCAGGGGCAACTATGGGACATAATACTGTGTGCAGGGACAACTATGGGACATAATACTGTGTGCAGGGGCCACGATGGGACATAATACTGTGTGCAGGGGCCACTATGGGGCATAATACTGTGTGCAGGGGCCACTATGGGGTATAATACTGTGTGCAGGGGTCACTATGGGGGATAATACTGTGTACAGGGGCCACTATGGGGTATAATACTGTGTGCAGGGGCCACTATAGGGGATAATACTGTGTGCAGGGGACACTATGGGACATAATACTGTGTGCAGGGGCTACTATGGGGGATACTACTGTGTGCAGGGGCCACTATGGGGCATAATACTGTGTGCAGGAGCCACTATGGACATAATACTGTGTGCAGGGGCCACTATGGGACATAATACTGTGTGCAGGGGCCACTATGGGACATAATACTGTGTGCAGGGGCTACTATGGGGGATACTACTGTGTGCAGGGGCCACTATGGGGAATAATACTGTGTGCAGGAGCCACTATGGGACATAATACTGTGTGCGGGGCTCACTATGGGGACATAATACTGTGTGCAGGGGCCACTATGGGACATAATACTGTGTGCAGGGGCCACTATGGGACATTATACTGTGTGCAGGGGCCACTATGGGGTATAATACTGTGTGCAGGGGCCACTATGGGACATAATACTGTGTGCGGGGGCCACTATGGGACATAATACTGTGTGCAGGAGCAAATATGGGGCATAATACTGTGTGCAGGGGCCACTATGGGACATAATACTGTGTGCAGGGGCCACTATGGGGCAAAATACTGTGTACAGGGACCACTATGGGACATAATACTGTGTGCAGGGGCCACTATGGAGCATAATACTGTGTGCAGGGGTCACTATGGGGCATAATACTGTGTGCAGGGACCACTATGGGACATAATACTGTGTGCAGGGGCCACTATGGGACATAATACTGTGTGCAGGGGCCACTATGGGACATAATACTGTGTGCGGGGGCCACTATGGGACATAATACTGTGTGCGGGGGCCACTATGGGACATAATACTGTGTGCGGGGGGCCACTATGGGACATAATACTGTGTGCAGGGTCTACTATGGGACATAATACTGTGTGCAGGGTCTACTATGGGGGATAATACTGTGTGCAGGGGCCACTATGGGGGATAATACTGTGTGCAGGGGCCACTATGGGGGATACTACTGTGTGCAGGGGCCACTATGGGACATAATACTGTGTGCAGGGGTCACTATGGGACATAATACTGTGTGCAGGGGCCACTATGGGGTATAATACTGTGTGCAGGGGTCACTATGGGGGATACTACTGTGTGCAGGGGTCACTATGGGGGATACTACTGTGTGCAGGGGTCACTATGGGACATAATACTGTGTGCAGGGGTCACTATGGGACATAATACTGTGTGTAGGGGCCACTATGGGACATAATACTGTGTGCAGGGGTCACTATGGGACATAATACTGTGTGCAGGGGCCACTATGGGGTATAATACTGTGTGCAGGGGCCACTATGGGACATAATACTGTGTGCAGGGGCTACTATGGGATATAATAGTGTGTGCAGGGGCCACTATGGGGCATAATACTGTGTGCAGGGGCCACTATGGTACATAATACTGTGTGCAGGGGCCTCTATGGGGGATAATACTGTGTGCAGGGGCCACTATGGGACATAATACTGTGTGCAGGGGCAACTATGGGACATAATACTGTGTGCAGGGGCCACTATGGGACATAATACTGTGTGCAGGGGCCACTATGGGACATAATACTGTGTGCAGGGGCCACTATGAGACATAATACTGTGTGCAGGGGTCAGTATGGGACATAATACTGTGTGCAGGGTTCACTATGGGGTATAATACTGTGTGCAGGGGCCACTATGGGGGATAATACTGTGTGCAGGGGCCACTATGGGGGATAATACTGTGTGCAGGGGCCACTATGGGACATAATACTGTGTGCAGGGGTCAGTATGGGACATAATACTGTGTAGGGGCCACTATGGGACACAATACTGTGTGCAGGGGCCACTATGGGACATAATACTGTGTAGGGGCCACTATGGGACATAATACCGTGTGCAGGGGTCAGTATGGGACATAATACTGTGTAGGGGCCACTATGGGACATAATACTGTGTGCAGGGGCCACTATGGGACATAATACTGTGTGCAGGGGCCACAATGGGACATGATACTGTGTGCAGGGGCCACTATGGGGCATAATACTGTGTGCAGGAGCCACTATGGGACATAATACTGTGTGCAGGGCCACTATGGGACATAATACTGTGTGCAGGGGCCACTATGGGACATAATACTGTGTGCAGGGGCTACTATGGGGATACTACTGTGTGCAGGGGCCACTATGGGGAATAATACTGTGTGCAGGAGCCACTATGGGACATAATACTGTGTGCGGGGGTCACTATGGGACATAATACTGTGTGCAGGGGCCACTATGGGACATAATACTGTGTGCAGGGGCCACTATGGGACATTATACTGTGTGCAGGGGCCACTATGGGGTATAATACTGTGTGCAGGGGCCACTATGGACATAATACTGTGTGCGGGGGACACTATGGGACATAATACTGTGTGCAGGAGCAACTATGGGGCATAATACTGTGTGCAGGGGCCACTATGGGACATAATACTGTGTGCAGGGGCCACTATGGGGCAAAATACTGTGTACAGGGACCACTATGGGACATAATACTGTGTGCAGGGGCCACTATGGAGCATAATACTGTGTGCAGGGGTCACTATGGGGCATAATACTGTGTGCAGGGACCACTATGGGACCATAATACTGTGTGCAGGGGCCACTATGGGGGATAATACTGTGTGCAGGGGGCCACTATGGGACATAATACTGTGTGCGGGGGCCACTATGGGACATAATACTGTGTGCAGGGGCCACTATGGGACATAATACTGTGTGCAGGGGCCACTATGGGACATAATACTGTGTGCAGGGGCCACTATGGGACATAATACTGTGTGCAGGGGCCACTATGGGGACATAATACTGTGTGCAGGGGCCACTATGGGGACATAATACTGTGTGCAGGGGTCACTATGGGACATAATACTGTGTCCAGGGGCCACTATGGGGACATAATACTGTGTGCAGGGGTCACTATGGGGGATAACACAGTGTGCAGGGGCCACTATGGGACATAATACTGTGTGCAGGGGCCACTATGGGACATAATACTGTGTGCAGGGGTCACTGTGGGACATAATACTGTGTGCAGGGGCCACTATGGGGTATAATACTGTGTGCAGGGGTCACTATGGGACATAATACTGTGTGCAGGGGCAACTATTGGACATAATACTGTGTGCAGGGGCCACTATGGGACATAATACAGTGTGCAGGGGCCACTATGGGGCATAATACTGTGTGCAGGGGCAACTATGGGGGATAATACTGTGTGCAGGGGCCACTATGGGCATAATACTGTGTGCAGGGGCCACTATGGGGTATAATACTGTGTGCAGGGGCCACTATGGGACATAATACTGTGTGCAGGGGCCACTATGGGGCATAATACTGTGTGCAGAGGCCACTATGGGGGATAATACTGTGTGCAGGGGCCACTATGGGGCATAATACTGTGTGCAGGGGCCACTATGGGGGATAATACTGTGTGCAGAGGCCACTATGGGGGATAATACTGTGTGCAGGAGCCACTATGGGACATAATACTGTGTGCAGGGGCCACTTATGGGACATAATACTGTGTGCAGGGGCCACTATGGGACATAATACTGTATGCAGGGGCCACTATGGGACATAATACTGTGTGCAGGGGCCACTATGGGACATTATCCTATGTGGAGGGGCCACTATGGGGTATAATACTGTGTGCAGGGGCCACTATGGGACATAATACTGTGTGCAGGGGTCACTATAGGACATTATAGTGTGTGCAGGGCCACTATGGGGCATAATACTGTGTGCAGGGGCCACTATGGGATATAATACTGTGTGCAGGGGTCACTATAGGACATTATACTGTATGCAGGGACCACTATGGGACATAATACTGTGTGCAGGGGTCAGTATGGGACATAATACTGTGTGCAGGGGTCAGTATGGGACATAATACTGTGTAGGGGCCACTATGGGACATAATACTGTGTGCAGGGGCCACTATGGGACATAATACTGTGTAGGGGCCACTATGGGACATAATACCGTGTGCAGGGGTCAGTATGGGACATAATACTGTGTAGGGGCCACTATGGGACATAATACTGTGTGCAGGGGCCACTATGGGACATAATACTGTGTGCAGGGGCCACTATGGGACATAATACTGTGTGCAGGGGCCACTATGGGGCATAATACTGTGTGCAGGGGCCACTATGGGGCATAATACTGTGTGCAGGGGTCACTATGGGACATAATACTGTGTGCAGGGGCCACTATGGGAATAATACTGTGTGCAGGGGTCACTATGGGGCATAATACTGTGTACAGGAGTCACTATGGGACATAATACTGTGTGCAGAGGCCACTATGGGGGATAATACTGTGTGCAGAGGCCACTATGGGACATAATACTGTGTGCAGGGGTCACTATGGGACATAATACTGTGTGCAGGGGTCACTATGGGACATAATACTGTGTGCAGGGGCCACTATGGGACATAATACTGTGTGCAGGGGCCACTATGGGGTATAATACTGTGTGCAGGGGCCACTATGGGGTATAATACTGTGTGCAGGGGCCACTATGGGACATAATACTGTGTGCAGGGGCAACTATGGGACATAATACTGTGTGCAGGGGCTACTATGGGACATAATACTGTGTACAGGGGTCACTATGGGACATAATAGTGTGTGCAGGGGCCACTATGGACATAATACTGTGTGCAGGGGCCACTATGGGGTATAATACTGTGTGCAGGGGCCACTATGGGGTATAATTTTGTGTGCAGGGGCCACTATGGGGTATAATACTGTGTGCAGGGGCCACGATGGGACATAATACTGTGTGCAGGGGCCACTATGGGGGATAATACTGTGTGCAGGGGTCACTATGGGACATAATACTGTGTGCAGGGGCCACTATGGGACATAATACTGTGTGCAGGGGCTACTATGGGGGGATACTACTGTGTGCAGGGGCCACTATGGGGCATAATACTGTGTGCAGGAGCCACTATGGGACATAATACTGTGTGCGGGGGTCACTATGGGACATAATACTGTGTGCAGGGGCCACTATGGGACATAATACTGTGTGCAGGGGCCACTATGGGACATTATACTGTGTGCAGGGGCCACTATGGGGTATAATACTGTGTGCAGGGGCCACTATGGGACATAATACTGTGTGCAGGGGCCACTATGGGACATAATACTGTGTGCAGGGGCAACTATGGGACATAATACTGTGTGCAGGGGCCACTATGGGACATAATACTGTGTGCAGGGGCCACTATGGGGCAAAATACTGTGTACAGGGACCACTATGGGACATAATACTGTGTGCAGGGGCCACTATGGGCATAATACTGTGTGCAGGGTCACTATGGGGCATAATACTGTGTGCAGGGGCCACTATGGGGGATAATACTGTGTGCAGGGGCCACTATGGGACATAATACTGTGTGCGGGGGCCACTATGGGACATAATACTGTGTGCGGGGGCCACTATGGGACATTATACTGTGTGCAGGGGCCACTATGGGCATAATACTGTGTGCAGTGTCTACTATGGGGAATAATACTGTGTGCAGGGGCCACTATGGGGATACTACTGTGTGCAGGGGCCACTATGGGACATAATACTGTGTGCAGGGGTCACTATGGGACATATTACTGTGTGCAGGGGCCACTATGGGGTATAATACTGTGTGCAGGGGTCACTATGGGGGATACTACTGTGTGCAGGGGTCACTATGGGACATAATACTGTGTGCAGGGGCCACTATGGGGTATAATACTGTGTGCAGGGTCACTATGGGACATAATACTGTGTGTAGGGGCCACTATGGGACATAATACTGTGTGCAGGGGCCAACTATGGGGTATAATACTGTGTGCAGGGGCCACTATGGGACATAATACTGTGTGCAGGGGCCACTATGGGACATAATACTGTGTGCAGGGGCAACTATGGGACATAATACTGTGTGCAGGGGTCACTATGGGACATAATACTGTGTGCAGGGGCAACTATGGGACATAATACTGTGTGCAGGGGCTACTATGGGACATAATACTGTGTGCAGGGGTCACTATAGGACATAATACTGTGTGCAGGGGCCACTATGGGACATAATACTGTGTGCAGGGCCACTATGGGGTATAATACTGTGTGCAGGGCACTATGGGGTATAATTTTGTGTGCAGGGGCCACTATGGGGGTATAATACTGTGTGCAGGGGCCACGATGGGACATAATACTGTGTGCAGGGGCCACTATGGGGGATAATACTGTGTGCAGGGGTCACTATGGGACATAATACTGTGTGCAGGGGCCACTATGGGACATAATACTGTGTGCAGGGGCTACTATGGGGGATACTACTGTGTGCAGGGGCCACTATGGGGCATAATACTGTGTGCAGGAGCCACTATGGGACATAATACTGTGTGCGGGGGTCACTATGGGACATAATACTGTGTGCAGGGGCCACTATGGGACATAATACTGTGTGCAGGGCCACTATGGGACATTATACTGTGTGCAGGGGCCACTATGGGGTATAATACTGTGTGCAGGGGCCACTATGGGACATAATACTGTGTGCAGGGGCCACTATGGGACATAATACTGTGTGCAGGGGCAACTATGGGACATAATACTGTGTGCAGGGGCCACTATGGGACATAATACTGTGTGCAGGGGCCACTATGGGGCAAAATACTGTGTACAGGGACCACTATGGGACATAATACTGTGTGCAGGGGCCACTATGGGGCATAATACTGTGTGCAGGGGTCACTATGGGGCATAATACTGTGTGCAGGGGCCACTATGGGGGATAATACTGTGTGCAGGGGCCACTATGGGACATAATACTGTGTGCGGGGCCACCTATGGGACATAATACTGTGTGCGGGGGCCACTATGGGACATTATACTGTGTGCAGGGGCCACTATGGGGCATAATACTGTGTGCAGTGTCTACTATGGGGAATAATACTGTGTGCAGGGGGCCACTATGGGGGATACTACTGTGTGCAGGGGCCACTATGGACATAATACTGTGTGCAGGGGTCACTATGGGACATATTACTGTGTGCAGGGGCCACTATGGGGTATAATACTGTGTGCAGGGGTCACTATGGGGGATACTACTGTGTGCAGGGGTCACTATGGGACATAATACTGTGTGCAGGGGCCACTATGGGGTATAATACTGTGTGCAGGGGTCACTATGGGACATAATACTGTGTGTAGGGGCCACTATGGGACATAATACTGTGTGCAGGGGCCACTATGGGGTATAATACTGTGTGCAGGGGCCACTATGGGACATAATACTGTGTGCAGGGGCCACTATGGGACATAATACTGTGTGCAGGGGCAACTATGGGACATAATACTGTGTGCAGGGGTCACTATGGGACATAATACTGTGTGCAGGGGCAACTATGGGACATAATACTGTGTGCAGGGGCTACTATGGGACATAATACTGTGTGCAGGGGTCACTATAAGGACATAATACTGTGTGCAGGGGCCACTATGGGACATAATACTGTGTGCAGGGGCCACTATGGGGTATAATACTGTGTGCAGGGGCCACTATGGGGTATAATACTGTGTGCAGGGGCCACTATGGGGTATAATACTGTGTGCAGGGGCCACGATGGGACATAATACTGTGTGCAGGGGCCACTATGGGGTATAATACTGTGTGCAGGGGCCACGATGGGACATAATACTGTGTGCAGGGGCCACTATGGGGTATAATACTGTGTGCAGGGGTCACTATGGGGGATAATACTGTGTACAGGGGCCACTATGGGGTATAATACTGTGTGCAGGGGCCACTATGGGGGATAATACTGTGTGCAGGGGTCACTATGGGACATAATACTGTGTGCAGGGGCCACTATGGTACATAATACTGTGTGCAGGGGCTACTATGGGGGATACTACTGTGTGCAGGGGCCACTATGGGGCATAATACTGTGTGCAGGAGCCACTATGGGACATAATACTGTGTGCAGGGGTCACTATGGGACATAATACTGTGTGCAGGGGCCACTATGGGACATAATACTGTGTGCAGGGGCCACTATGGGACATTATACTGTGTGCAGGGGCCACTATGGGGTATAATACTGTGTGCAGGGGCCACTATGGGACATAATACTGTGTGCAAGGGCCACTATGGGGCATAATACTGTGTGCAGGGGCCACTATGGGACATAATACTGTGTGCAGGGGCCACTATGGGGCAAAATACTGTGTACAGGGACCACTATGGGACATAATACTGTGTGCAGGGGCCACTATGGGGCATAATACTGTGTGCAGGGGTCACTATGGGGGCATAATACTGTGTGCAGGGGCCACTATGGGGGATAATACTGTGTGCAGGGGCCACTATGGGACATAATACTGTGTGCGGGGGCCACTATTTGACATAATACTGTGTGCGGGGGCCACTATGGGACATTATACTGTGTGCAGGGGCCACTATGGGGCATAATACTGTGTGCAGGGTCTACTATGGGGGATAATACTGTGTGCAGGGGCCACTATGGGGGATACTACTGTGTGCAGGGGCCACTATGGGACATAATACTGTGTGCAGGGGTCACTATGGGACATAATACTGTGTGCAGGGGTCACTATGGGGGATACTACTGTGTGCAGGGGTCACTATGGGACATAATACTGTGTGCACGGGCCACTATGGGGTATAATACTGTGTGCAGGGGTCACTATGGGACATAATACTGTGTGTAGGGGCCACTATGGGACATAATACTGTGTGCAGGGGCCACTATGGGGTATAATACTGTGTGCAGGGGCCACTATGGGACATAATACTGTGTGCAGGGGCCACTATGGGACATAATACTGTGTGCAGGGGCAACTATGGGACATAATACTGTGTGCAGGGGTCACTATGGGACATAATACTGTGTGCAGGGGCAACTATGGGACATAATACTGTGTGCAGGGGCCACTATGGGACATAATACTGTGTGCAGGGGCCACTATGGGACATAATACTGTGTGCAGGGGCCACTATGGGACATAATACTGTGTGCAGGGGCCACTATGGGACATAATACTGTGTGCAGGGGTCACTATGGGACATAATACTGTGTGCAGGGGTCACTATGGGACATAATACTGTGTGCAGGGGCCACTATGGGACATAATACTGTGTGCAGGGGCCACTATGGGGTATAATACTGTGTGCAGGGGCCACTATGGGGTATAATACTGTGTGCAGGGGCCACTATGGGGTATAATACTGTGTGCAGGGGCCACGATGGGACATAATACTGTGTGCAGGGGCCACTATGGGGTATAATACTGTGTGCAGGGGCCACGATGGGACATAATACTGTGTGCAGGGGCCACTATGGGGTATAATACTGTGTGCAGGGGCCACTATGGGGTATAATACTGTGTGCAGGGGCCACTATGGGGGATAATACTGTGTGCAGGGGTCACTATGGGACATAATACTGTGTGCAGGGGCCACTATGGGACATAATACTGTGTGCAGGGGCCACTATGGGACATTATACTGTGTGCAGGGGCCACTATGGGGTATAATACTGTGTGCAGGGGCCACTATGGGGGATAATACTGTGTGCGGGGGCCACTATGGGACATAATACTGTGTGCAGGGGCCACTATGGGGCATAATACTGTGTGCAGGGGCCACTATGGGACATAATACTGTGTGCAGGGGCCACTATGGGGCAAAATACTGTGTACAGGGACCACTATGGGACATAATACTGTGTGCAGGGGCCACTATGGGGCATAATACTGTGTGCAGGGGTCACTATGGGGCATAATACTGTGTGCAGGGGCCACTATGGGGGATAATACTGTGTGCAGGGGCCACTATGGGACATAATACTGTGTGCGGGGGCCACTATGGGACATAATACTGTGTGCGGGGGCCACTATGGGACATAATACTGTGTGCAGGGGTCACTATGGGACATAATACTGTGTGCAGGGGCCACTATGGGGTATAATACTGTGTGCAGGGGTCACTATGGGGGATACTACTGTGTGCAGGGGTCACTATGGGACATAATACTGTGTGCAGGGGCCACTATGGGGTATAATACTGTGTGCAGGGGTCACTATGGGACATAATACTGTGTGTAGGGGCCACTATGGGACATAATACTGTGTGCAGGGGTCACTATGGGACATAATACTTTGTGCAGGGGCCACTATGGGACATAATACTGTGTGCAGGGGTCACTATGGGACATAATACTGTGTGTAGGGGCCACTATGGGACATAATACTGTGTGCAGGGGTCACTATGGGACATAATACTGTGTGCAGGGGCCACTATGGGACATAATACTGTGTGCAGGGGCCACTATGGGACATAATACTGTGTGCAGGGGCCACTATGGGACATAATACTGTGTGCAGGGGCCACTATGGGACATAATACTGTGTGCAGGGGACACTATGGGGTATAATACTGTGTGCAGGGGCCACTATGGGGGATAATACTGTGTGCAGGGGCCACTATGGGACATAATACTGTGTGCAGGGGCCACTATTGGGGATAATACTGTGTGCAGGGGCCACTATGGGACATAATACTGTGTGCAGGGGCCACTATGGGACATAATACTGTGTGCAGGGGCCACTATGGGGTATAATACTGTGTGCAGGGGCCACTATGGGA